>NC_090268.1:111418418-111719877 GCF_040414725.1 Anabrus simplex
GATGGTTTTCCGTGGTTTTCCATTTTCCTGCACTAAGGCGAATGCCGTGACAGTTCCTAGTATACGCCACGGCCGCCAACCTCCTCACCTCCGAGCATCTCCTTCAACCGTAACAAATCTCCCGGCCGGACAGACGAAGTCACCGTCTAAGAGACCCGCCTCCCCCTTCAGGGAAGGAATGAAAACATTTTTAGTAGTAGGACCGTCAAAGGTCGGCGGATGCAGAGTTAGTCTCGACCCACAAGTGGCCACGGCTAAAGATTTTAATATTACTTATGCCACGGCTGGTCCGTGGTCGGACAGCTCTGCACTCCAACCGACCAACCGAACAGAGGAGGGGTAGCTACGCTTCTGTATTCGGGAGACGGAGAGGTGCTCGTCCCCACCGTCAGCTGTTCTGAGAATGGTTTTCCGTGGTTTTCCATTTTCCTGCACTAAGGCGAATGCCGGGACAGTTCGTAGTATAGGCCACGACCGCCAACCCTCTCATCTTCTCCGCACATGTCTTTCTCCGATACAAATCTCCTGTCCTGAGAAATTGCGTCACGGTCTAGGTAGTAGTAGTAGTAGTAGTAGTAGTAGTAGTAGTAGTAGTAGTAGTAGTAGTAGTAGTAGTAGTAGTAGTAGTAGTAGTAGAGTATCGTCAAAATGAGAAGAGAACATCTATAATTAGTGAATTTAGTTTCGTCTTCAAATATTATCGGGTTCTGAACACTCTGGTTTTATGAAATGTTAAATATCACTTGTACGGTCCGGCTCATTGGCTGAATGTTCAGCGTACTAGCTTTCGATCCAGAAAGCCCCGGGTTCGATTCCCGGCTGGGCTGAGGATTTTATCTTCAGATGGTTAATTCCTCTGGCTCAGGGACTGGATGTTTGCGTTCAATTTCATGAATTTCTATTTATACACACACACCACAACTCTACTAATCACTACAGGAACACGCATCCTTTCCCATAGAGTTGGCATCAGGAAGGGCGTCCGAACGTAAAACTGGGCCAAATCCAAACACGTGCTGACCCAGATAAATTGGGGAAAAGGGCCAGGAATATGGCACATAGTCTAGAGAATGTAGTTATTTCTAGTACTACAAATATTATCGGGTTCTGAACACTCTGGTTTTATGAAATGTTAAATAATACTTGTACGGTTCGGCTCATTGGCTGAATGTTCAGCGTATTAGCTTTCGATCCAGAGAGCCCCGGGTTCGATTCCCGGCTGGGCTGAGCATTGGAGGGACTGAGCGATTTGCTATGCGGTTTGAATCACGTAACTGTCAGCTTGCATACGGGATTAAGACCCCTATTTCGGTGCGACGTAAAACAAATAGTAAAAAAAAAAATAATAATAAAAGGCGTATACTGTAATCGTACCTAGGATTGCAGAAATGTGAAATCCGCCACTGTGCTTGCTAAAGCTGACACACGATCCTAGCTCATAGTAAAGCGCACATATGTTTTTATAAGTTTTGATCGACTAAAACTACGCTCCACACTTATCATGAGGGAGGCACAGTCAACAAATTAAGTCCGTGCAACGGAAAGTATGTGATACATTTAATTACTTATGGTACGATACTTGACTTCCTAGCATCAAATAACCTAACAGACGAATTAAACTACTGGAAATACATTTTGGAATAAAAATATTTGCTTTACATTAAGTATGAAATGCGAATGGTTTTTTAACATTTATTTTAGTCCTTCCTCAAAGTTGGTCCTCCCGGTTGCGGCTAATCTGACACTATACACTTGCCCATCGTAAGTAGGTATTTTGGAATAAAACCTAAGATCACCGGCAACCGACCTGACAGAGTTATTATTACCTTTGTGTTTAATACAGGTATCTTTCTCATTGTTCAATGGGAAATGCTCACCTTGAAAGCGTTTGTAGATTGAATATGAATATTGATTGAACTTTGTATTCAAGGAAGGAAGGAAGGAAGGAAGGAAGGAAGGAAGGAAGGAAGAAAATACAGAAATCAAGGAAGAAGATGAAATTTAAAATTAATTTGAAATACAGTATTGTTTTTATTATGAAAATGTACACGTACACTCATTTACTAAATACAACTATAAATATCTCCAGAGATTTTATATACATACAAATTTTACAATAATGTAATCTATTAAGTAATCTATTTAAGTACTTGTCCGACAATTGTCATTTACTCTATTTTATTTTTGAAATACATAACATAATCCTGCTTAAGTACCATATTTTAAAGGTCATTTTTCTTTTTCTTGATGTGGTTTGAAGAATTTACAAAATTTGTAAATTTAATATCCATTTGATTAAATCATTCTAAGTTAAATAATACAACATATATTAAGTTTATAAGTCTTTATTTGTAATTGTTTTAGATCGACAGGAAATCAATCAATCAATCAATCAATCAATCAATCAATCAATCAATCAATCAATCAATCAATAAAATGAAAATATACTCTTCAGAAAAATTTGTACTATGTGCGCAGTATACCATTTGCACATTTTCCAACACGTACAGATCTCGACAGCTAGCTGTACACCTTGTTGCCAACGCCGCGGTAGGAAAGGTGTGATGAGCAGTGCGAGGATAGTGCTAAATATGCGTCTCTCTGAAAACACTGGCGCCTATTACAGTGTAGCTTTTCGGATAAAGGCATGTCTGTAACCGCCACAGAATAGTTTCTCATTGAATATCATTATATCGTTTTAAGCTTATAGGTATTAAATTAGTACGGTATGGAAATATTGTATCTGTTAGGCTCACTGCGAGGTTTTACAATCATCTCACTTCATCTTAATTTTAGGCTGCTAATGTGACTCCTTATCTGAATAACTTTAATGGCAAGCTCAGCGACTGATGGCCTCGTTGTTTAGCCGCTTTAAACAATCGACATGTTGTGTAGTATTTTAATAAAACCGACAGAGTTCAATAATGGAAACCGAAAATACTAATCCTGTGCTGGCGCGTAAACGACCTCAGTTAATGACATTTACATGGTCAGTTTGGGGGAAAGCTAAAATATCCATGAAAAAATATTTCAGACAAAATATTTAATTCAGATGATTCTTTACATTTTCCCCATAAACAACACTTCTATAAGAAAAGTTAACACGATTTTCCGACTTAATTTTAAGTACTTTTATACATAATAATGTCTTAATGTGATTTGTTAAATAATACTTATAAGCCTACTGTTGGAATTAATTTTTCCCGGAAGTAGTAGCGCAATTTGTTTTGCAACATTATTACGATTAGGACCAGGAACATGACGGAGAATACAACGCCGACCAGTGTGTTCAATAGGACAATTTTTACGCCAGTGCCTCCTAAAGAGGCAAATGTTTTATGCTCGAGTAGTACGCTGGAGGAGTGGAATAGGCAAGCGCACTGCTGCTAGATCTGTATTAGTTTCGTGCACTTGAAGTTACGTAGGATGAGAGGATTAAGGGTTAAAGTGAAACATTCAGTCCTGCATTACAGTTAATGTCGGTTGTTACCCTGGGTGTGATGGGCTTTATAGGGTTTTATTTTCTTCCTTATTAGTATTATCAGTACTTTTAATATGTGTTTTAACGCCACGTTAATTTCTACAGATATTAAGAGGAAATATAGTCCTGGAAGGATCTTTTTCTTAACACGTCGATAAATGTACAGACAGGATCTTTCACATTTAAGCACTCCCAAATGTCAACCGACTGCGGCGAGATACTATTCTGCAACCTTGAGCGTAAAAGACAATACGTATACACCAGTCTATATTCCCGAAAGAACATTCTGAAATTACAATAAAAATAAAGAACAGATCTCTTGAAGTGATTCCATTTGGCTATTAAGGAACGATTTCTCGAGAACTCTAGGTGGTCGATTTGACGGTTTATTATTTGCTTTCTCATAATTTTGGAAGAGTTTTGAACCCATTAATCCTCTCTTTGCTTACACCCTACCCAATAAATAAATGGAATAGTATTTCTATACAGGTAAGTTTAAACAGATAGTCCGAAAGATGGTTGTATCGTTTGTTTGATTGGTTGATTGATTGATTGAGTGATTTATTGAAACCGTATATGCTTCAGTTCATGCGGGTTAACATCAAAGTAATCGTTCCAGACGAGAACAGAGTAAAGGACATATTCAATATAATCAAATATTAAGTATTTTTTTAGCTACTTCTTGTAAAGCTAGGAGTTCTACAGCGCAAAGCAAAAACTCTGTGACAAAACACAAACACACAGAGATGACACATTGCGAGTTTATTTTAAATTATTTTGATTAATTTTTAGCTTGAAAAATTATGATCTTATAATCTCTTAGGCAGCATTCAATCTGGTCAAAATGAAACTAGTACGATTAAAATCTGTTTTTAAAATAATTACAATGTTTATAAATTTGAGAAGAAATTGTCTTCCAGACATGTAGGCGGTGGTCGAATCGAGTTTGTAGCTCCAGATAATTTGCCAGAAACTACACCTAGCATTTTTAAGGGGTCTGGTCTTCCCTAAAGTCAGTAGTGAAATGAACCTGTGTGTTCCAAAAAACCACAAGCCTAGAAGTCCAGGAAGTAATTTCTTCCAAATTCATCGAGACGCCGGCCGTGAAAACTTACGTTTTCATCGATTAGTATTCGCTAAGTTTAAACGTTGAAATCTGCAGGAGTCTGTTTATAATACTGGTTATATCCCTTTTTGATACTTCTCTTCTCAAGCGTCACAAACATGTCCATTGCACTGGTCGAAATAATTATTACATAAAATAAATTTCCGTATTGTCGTATTGCTTACTCTTCTATCGTAAGATACAAAAAACTTGCCTAATTTCAATAATTACAATAGTCCTTATTCTTATTCTAGGGCCATCCACTGTATTTCAACATACGTCATACGATCAGATATTCCACCTAATTTTGAATAAGAAATGTCAACTTTGCACCAATTAGACGATCTTTATATCATCTCACTGGATTCCCTACACATGCTCGTTGATCGTCTTTTTTCTACTAGAAATAACATTGTGCACCTGATTATCAGCTTTTACCGACGGACCTGAATACTGCATGTCAACAGCACCCTCAAGAAGAATTTTAATACCAAGTTTTACTGTATCATCTCATGTGTATAATTTTAAGTTTGTTCATCAACAACTTTTGAATGTTTGTGCTCGAAACAATCTAGAACAGCCTCACTATTTTCATTGACGTATTCGGCAACCCTATTTATTTCAATGTGTTTTTCTGTCCTTGTCTTTTTCGTGCTTTTTCTTGAATATTTTACGGCTGATGATGTCTACAAGTTAGACGAAACATGCCCCGTCACATTTTACATAATGTTGTTTCAATAATTAGACAATAAACTTTTGGTATTGTAAAGGTGGAATATTGACTTAACCTTAAAGGTCGAAATAATGGCAAGCAAGTAATGGAATGATACAGGAGTTTCGGCCGTTTAGACTATTCCCTTCTTTACCTTCAGACTTACGATGGGGTAAAACCGTTCAATACCATGTCTACCCAGTGTCTCCCAGACCTACTTCAGTCGCACTATATATTTGAACAAGTGTGACGGATCTGTTACAGCCCAAAAGAATAAATAAAAGGCAAAACGAGAAGCAATTTAAATAATGACTGTATCTGTCACGTTTATTTATTCCGCCAACATGGTATATGTTACTAAATACAGAGAGATGTTTTCCAGCGTGAGGAAGGTGAAACAAGACACTGTTAGACTATGTACCGCGGGAGTTGTGAATTTTGCATTCGCTCGATAGAGAAAGAAGGGCCGCGACTGCTATGGGGAGGCAGGCAATGATGTAGCCGTAGAGTAAAACATACACCCAGAACAGGGGTTTCCAATTTGTACGGGTCGAGGGCCACATTGGAAACCTCATACATGATCGCGGGCTGAACTTTAATAACAGGCAAATTTTCGTAAACTTCCGCAAATAGAACAGAAGTACCAGTAAGGAATAATATTGAAATTAAGGTTTAATAAACACTATTATACCCAGGGCAATTGAATTTGAAATAACACCCAATAATGTTAGATCATTTGAATTAGTTGACAAATGACAAAAGGTTAAAAATTACCTAAAGACAAACTGAAATTAATAATATAGTCAAAACATAACTTAAAGAATGGCAATTCAGTGGGAGTAGTGTGAAGGGAATAATGATATACAGTTGTAAGAGCCTAGAATGAAAATTCTTTGAGTGTACAGCACTGTGTACCAACCAGTACTACCAATGAGAAGAACGAAACCGCTTCTTACACCAATGGCAATTAAAGTATGCCTTGGTATTCAATACAACACTTCGTTTCATAACATAATCAAGCAAGATCTAATTTAACATGAATCTATTATATCTTAATTTTTCACCAATTGCTTTTAATTTTAGACAAGTGTTCAGAAACAAATTATTTATAGATCTTCAAGACAGTGATTTATATTTATTGAAGTATACCAACAGATCATAAGAATTTTCAAGTTTTGTCACTCGAGACCGTGATTTGAATGTATATTGAATATTACATCAGAACTATTTTCAAGTATTATGCTATAATTTTTGTTACATGTATGGCCAATTAGTTTTCTAAGTGTTTTAAGACTGATGATGATGGCCTAATATTAACAAACTGAAACTAGTACCATGATTAAAATAAATTGAAGTACTAATGTTATATTGTATTGATTTGGTGGATTACCTCATTTATCTACAATAATTATATTGTCATCAATACGGAACATGAAAATTATAACTTGATTATTTTTTTACCATAGAGGCATTTAGTAGCTATCATCACTAGATGAGACAAAACATGATGGCTTGGAGTTTTCAAAATGATTTTTTCCCAATTTTTTATTTTAGAAAAAAACATTTTAACGTTTGCAATGATTTTTCCATTTACCTTGCAAATAAATTAATTGGTTCTTAAAATTCTCATCGCTAATCCCCGACGTCCTAAGGGTGGAAAGTACATATTTGCATTTACTGAAAAGACGCCCTATAGGGGTAGTTGAAGAAATACCTACGTTTAATTTTATGAGCATCGTTGGAATGTCTTTGAAAATACTGGAGAGGTAAAAAAAAAGTACCTCATCCAGAACTGGTGAACCTACTAGTTCTGCTGTAGTAGAACTGAAAAGTTATCTTCTTCATAATTTTTTTTTTTCCACATTTCTGCTTCCGTGCGGTGTGTATCAGTTACTAGAATGTAACTATTACAAAGAATGTAATCGTTACAAGTAACAATTACTGAGAATGTAATCGTTACAAGTAATTCAATTACTTTTACTCCATTACTTCCCAACTCTGTATACGAATCATTATAGACCTACTGCCGTGTCTAGGGTTGTCAGATGTACGGTTTTCCCCTCATTTTGTTCCGCGAACCATGCACCCTTTAAACCGTACTCCGAATGTTCCGGTTTTGTTTGTTTAAACATCGCGGTTTAGACAATAGTATGGTATCTAAAAAGAGCGCGGTTATCATCCAGTACAAAATATTCTGTTTTCTGATCAAATCTCAGTCATCACAGTTGGAAACAGCGCCTCTAGTGCGCATGCACAGCATGTGAAGAATGGAGAAATCATATTTGGTAACAAAGTGACTCACAATTTAAATAAACTGAATGATTTGTTCATGGGCGCCCACGAGGGGGGCAAGAGCCCCCCCACCTTGCCCCCCTCCCTGGAATTCTAAACAGGTTGATGTTCAATTGTTTAATATCATACCAGATTATTTCATAAACTAAACTTACTGACAGTCATCTAGCATCTGTTATAACCGGAAATTTCTGTAAACAATTTAATGTTGCTGACGTTACATTGGTTTTTATATTCAAGAAAATTGTTAATGCCCCCCCCCCCCACTGGAAAAGATCCTGAGGGCGCCCATGGATTTGTTTACTGGAGAAGTTAAGGTCTGTGAAAATGATTTCAAAACATGTCTATATCAGGTACCGAGAAAGAAGAATTATCTACTGTACATTCTGAACCAAAATCACTCTGCACAGATAAGAATCGAAGGCTATGTAAAAAGACGCAAGAATCCAGAAAGGAGTGAGGCAAGGCTGCAGTTTGACCTCTCTCGTTTTCAACGTTTATATAGAACAGCCAGTAAAGAAAATCAAAGAGGAATTTGGAAAAGTAATCACAATCCAAGGAAATGAAATCAAAACTTTGAGATTTGCCGATGATAATGTTATTTTACCTGAGAATGCAGAAGATCCGGAAAGATTGCTGAATGGCATGGACACAGTCTTGGAGAAGGATTACAAGATGAAAATAAAACAAATCCAAAACAAAAGTAATGGAATGCAGTCGAATGAAGTCAGGTGATGCAGGACATATAAGATTAGTAAATGAAGTCTTTACGTCAATATTGTTACTTGGGTCGTAGAATAACCGATGGTGGCAGAAGTAAGGAGGGCACAAAATGCAGACTAGCACAAACAAGGAAAGTCTTTCTTAATAAAAGAAATGTGCTCACTTCGAACACTGATATGGGAATTAGAAAGATGTTTTTGAAGAAATCGTGTGGAGCGTGGCATTGTATGGCAGTGAAATATGGACGGTAACTAGCTCTGAAAGAAAGATAATAAAAGCGTTTGAAATGTGGATTCAAGAAGAATGCTGAAGGTGAGATGGATAGATCGAATTACGAATGAAGATGTACTAAATAGAATTGGTGAGAGGAGAACAACTTGGCGAAATTTGACGAGAAGAAGGAATAGAATGATAGGACACATGTTAAGACACCCAGAACTTGTTCACTTAGTTATGGAGGGAAGTGTAGGCGGTGAATGTGGTAGGGATAGACCAGGGCCTCTCAAACGCCCAAAATCTCACGCGTGCAAATTGAGCCGCAGAATTCCTGTGCACAGTGCATCAGTCCCACTCGGGTCGGCTCGGACCAACGCTTCGTCTCTGGGCTACTCGGCTCAACTCGGCTCGGATTTGGAGCGCTACGGAGCAAGTGAGGAAGAGGGAGACAGGCGGAGCGAGCGAGATAGGCGTGGGAAAAGAGAGAGACAACTCTATTGCTCCAAATCGATGAGTGAGTCTGCACTCTGATCGACCAAGCGAAGTCGTCTTTTGCACCGTGCACAGGCATGCACTCTGAGAGGCCCTGGGATAGACCAAGGTATGAATATGACACGCAGATACAGTGAAACCTCGATTATCCGTTCCCCGAAACTACGTTTTCCCTTATTATTCGTTCAAATTACATGGTCCCGCGAGCATCCCAATTAAAACATATATTAAAAATCCCGCGTTATCCGTTCCTCGAAGAAACGATTACCGGTACCCGCATCAACCGTCCAGAAATATCAGTCCCATCAACGCTAAATCCTCGATCAAGCGTTTTTCAAGATCTCGAGAATGGACGACTACGTCGAAACTATTGATCTTCACGTTAACATCCCGTCGCTGTGGTAATTAGCGCAAGTACTGGGAAAGCGATTGGCGATTAAGTTCCTTAAGGAACCATCTTCGCATCGCATACAGCTGGTATTATTCAGAGAAACTACAAAAATCCTAAGGCTGCAACAGTTAGGAGACAGAGCGCATTCCGACAGCTCTATTTGACGAAGGAACGAGCTTTGTCAGATGTTCATACTTGTAATAAAAATTTACAATATGTCCATGATTAAATGTTTATTACTGATTTTTTTACAATTGTATCGTCAAACGTATTTTCACCGCTTCTTTCAGGGCATTAGTCACTGGACTTTCAGACAGGAATCGAACTTGTGAGTCTAGCGTATTTATTTGGTCGGATATCTTGCGCGATCATACTTACGGAACATTCTGTGCCAGGCTAACAATGAAGGCCTCCGCCAACTCGCGTCTTGTGAAGAGCTTTCTGTTGAATGTTTCGTTCAGTTGGCTGTGTTAGTAGATGGCGTTCTGTGGTGAAAACTAACAATTGACGCAGTAGAGTTTCGGTTTGCTTATACGCTGAATACAATAATAGGGAAAAAACAAGAGACACGTGAACAAGTAAAAAAAAAAAATGTGGATCCTCCGCAAAGAATATAAAAACGGGGAAGGAATCGAGATATTCCAAAATGGAAGCAGTCCTCTTTTCTTGGTATCAGTAAGCTCGGGCGTCGAGAATTCCTGTGGATGGTAACATTTTGCGCGTAAAAGCTCGAACGGCAAGAATGGGTGTCAAAAATTTTTCCGCTTTGAATGGAAGAATTTCCCGGTTTAAGGAGTGTCACGGGCTGGTGTATAAAAAGCTCGCCGGCGAGAGTGCTGCAGTTAACGGTTCGGCTGTGGAAGATTGGGGGGAAATCTCCCAGAGCTGCTTGACGGATTCGAACCGAAGAACATCTATAACGCGGATGAAACCGGCCTATTTTTCAACTGTTTACCGGATCGCACGATAGCTCGTAAAGGAGAATCTTGTCATGGAGGCAAAAATGCGAAGGACCGCATAACTGTTTTGCTGTGCTGTAACAGTGGCGGGTCAGACAAACGTATCCCTATCCTTATAGACAAAGCAGCGAAACCGAGATGCTTTAAGAACGTCAGAAGTTACCAGTGCGACACTACGTGAAGGGTAAAGCCTGGATGACCACAGACATTTTTTGTTTTGATTTTCTTCATGGACTGGGTGCTTCTATGGGTGCTCAAGCGAGAAAAATAGTTTTGTTTGTAGATAACCGTTCCGCCCACCCGCAGGAACTTTCTTAGGAAATGTGAACGTTATTTTCTATCCCCCGAACTGTACCAGTGTCCTCCAGCCTCTGGATGCGGGGGGTTATAAAGTGTTTTAAAGGGTACTACCGCAAGCAGCTGGTGCAAAGGGCTGTGAGTATGTTGGACGCCGGGAAAGAAGTGAAGACGAAGTTCAGTATTCTACAGGCAATCCACTTTGTGTCAGCATGGTTCCACGTTTCGCCCTCCACCATTCAAAATTGTTTTCATAAATGTGGATTTGGCGATAGCAGACACACGAACGACACCAACACCGGCAGCGAAGAACAACTTATCAGTGAGGACTGGGAGAAGCTCCGCGCCGAGGGATGTTACTGTAACTTCAAGACGTACGCTTCAGTCGATAGTGAGTTCGCCACTTGTGGTGTAAAGAGCATAGAACAGGTGTGTGATGAATGATGATGCTACTGCCACAGCCAGTGCAAGCACCGTGTATGAGATCGCGAGCGAGGGGAAGACGAAGACGTAATTGAACCCCTGCCAACGTTTGCAGAAGCATTAGCCGCCTTCGACAAAATTTGCGATTATATTACTGCGTATGACATAGACGACAGCGAAGTACAGAACGTTTTAAATATTGAGGGAGCACTGTACCGTCTTAAGGCACGGCAAAACAAAACAACTGACGATTAAAGACTTTTTCACGACAAAGTGATTATTGTATTCTGTGACTGAAGAAATGACAATTTAAGTGTGTGTGTGTGTGTGTGTGTGTGTGTGTGTAGTACGTAACCTATGTGTGCGATGTGACACTTTATTTTTGTGAGTGCGAGTCTGTTTCATTACGATATCTTCTGGGATTTCATGTATTTTGGTATCATTGTTGTATTTGTGCATTGTGATTAGCTTACTTGATTGTGTGACTGGACCTGTTACAACCTGTGCTTATTTACATGTTTTCAGTGATCTTTTTTAACTACTACAGGTAGGTTCATGTGAACTGCAATAGTAATTATGCCTGTCATGCAAGCCACATTTCTCGCCTGTTTATTGATCAAAAAAATCCCTCCAAAAACAGAGAATCTTGGTTCCACTGTACTATATTACAGATTTTTATTACCCCGGAAAAACTGAAGAACATTTTGATGGTATTTAAGTTCGTGTTAATTAGATTTCTATCGTTTGTATATACTGAAAGAAAATTTTCAATAATGGAATTAAAATGGAGACATGACAGAAACAGAAGCTATGTAGATTTAATAAAATATAAACTGTTTGTACATACTTCAACTATGATGAGCATTGTAAGGAATTTCAAGAGAAAGTTTTGTTGAATAAGAAACTGTTGCAAACTGCATCTTTAAATGACAAGTAGTTGTGAAATGTGCATTTCATTCTAAAGACTAAACCAATATTATTTGTAATAATACAATAAATATTTCACGCTGGTATATTATTACCGGTATTTATTACGTAATACATCCCTGATCTCTTCTCTCAATCATTAAATGGCTGTAGTATTTTATTTTAGCGCTATGTGGCAAAGAAACTGAAGTGTTCTTTATTTGCCATCTGGAAATCTGGTAACATTAGCCACGTCTGGTAAGGGCTGTCCTCGTAGATGCGGCCGATCCCACGGAGTCTGATCTAAACGAAATTGAGCCAAGAAAGTTTCAACGATCGCTAAGACCGAATTCAGTTTCGCCAAGGTACACTGCAGAAGACACCTCAGCCAACTTACAAACCAAACAATACAGCTTATTTGCTGCATATATCACTAGTTTCCTTCTATGTGCTAATTAACATGCATCGTGGCTCAACTCCAGAAGCTAGAGAGGAGATATTTAAAAAAGAACGTACCATTTTTGAATTATTCTGATTCTTCTAATATAAATTATTAAAGGAGAAAAATCCAGTTCATTTACATATTATCACAGTAATTTCTTGAATACAATTTGAAGGTAGTAATTACTGGTACAAGTTTGCTACTTGGTGACAGATTTGCAGGTTTGGTAGGCACGTCTGGATCTAGGAACTAGTAGGAAACGTCAAGCAAAGAAGCCAGTGGAGAAATGCAAACAGGATTGGTAAGGTGCTGGAATGTTCCTGATAGCTTGGAGTCAGAAGGCCAGCGCCTCAACCGTCTCAACCACTCAGCCTGGCTGAATGCAAGTTTAGTGTACTAAGCGAGTTGGCTTCATGATCAGAGTGATGTAGGTAAGTAGATACCCGCTTTTTCAAGAGATTCTGTCCCTGCGCTTTATTAATAGCCGACTTGATACCTTCCCGCCTGTGCCGTCGTCGACTGTTTTCTCTTAGCAGCATGTAAATGATTAGCAACGTTCTGCCATCTATTGAGTATATTCAGAAGCTGGGGAAGCTCAGAGAATCAAAGAGTACCTAGCAGATAATAGTATTCTTCCGAAATACTCTCTGGCTTCACAGGTAGTAATCAAACATGGCTGCATGTAATGACATTACTAAGGATGAAAAATCAGGTATATCAGAATATTAATGAAAGTGTTAGTCTCTTAGCAACCTGATAAATACAGAATGTATTGCGGGTTAGGATAAGCCTTCGCCTGCAATTATTGGAGTGATCATTTAATGATTTGATTTCGTAATTACTCAAAGTTGGCTGAACTTAGAGACCTATCAATGTCTCATGATTCACCGGCAGGTAATTCCGGAGAGAAGAAAACAAAAAATGAAACAAATCGGTCCAGCAGAACGGACGGACGGATTTGCCAAAGCTGCTTTTAGTAAACTCTTATATATTAGCCCGCCTGGTAGCCATGATCGTTAAGGCATGACACCGTGGTTAGCCGGTTCGAGTCCGTTGGTCGAAAAAATGTTCACCCTCAGAATGTTGGCCGGCAGGGTAGGGAGGTGGTGGTATACAATTTCTAATCAGTAGATTGCGTACCAATGCCTGGAATAAATTCCAAACCTCTCCGCAGTGCTCACATGGAGTGAGGGCATATGACGCTGTTGATGGTGATTCGTCCGTCGGATGGAGACGTCAAGCCTTGAGCAGACCCCTTGGTGCTATTCGATAAGGAGTGGGCTATGTGCGGGCATCGGGTTTCACCCTCGAATGCGATTCATTTCATCTCAATAACTCCGCTGATAAGGTTGACCTCAGGAAGGGCATTCGGTGATAAAAACCCGCCACGACAGATTCATCCCATTCCATACCCGACCCCGTAGAGAAAAGGGACAAGGGTTGGGCACACACAGTCGGTGGTATGCATTCGGGAGATAGTGGGTTCTAACCCTACTATCGGCAGCCCTGCAGACGTTTCTCCGTAGTTTCCTATGCACACCAGGCACCAGGTACATTAATTCAGCCCACGGTTGCTTCCTTCAAAGCCCTAGTCTTGTCCTATCCCACTATCACCATAAAATCTGTCCGTGTCGGTGCGACGTTAATATATATATATCGCAAAGTAATACAATAAAATATAACGAGTAGAATGGGGGAATTCTTCCAGAAAACTGCCCATGTTGAAGCCTGCTATAACGACAGTAGAAATCCGGAATCTTGTAATTTTATGTTTCGATCTAGCAGCCGACAATGAACGTAACGTCCAAGGAAGGAAACTCCACTATGTATGCAAAATAAATACTTGTCAAATGACAACGTCTATGTAATCTAATAATTCTACCTAAACATTGCTTTAATTACTATCGGACTTCGAAAATTCTACGAGTTATTCTATATCATACAATACTTTTTCACAGTGTAATTCATTATATTATTTTCTCAATTATATTTTACAAATAATAATTATATGTACATAAATGTAAACGATAGGAAAAAATCTGGCAGTAACTTCGTCTTGTCCCGCTGGATTCTCATTTGCAGGTATGCATGTCAACAGTCTTGGTGCACACTTTACATTCTACGAAGCAACACCAGTGAAATTTACAGTCGCATCTCTCCCGTACTACAGCCTTTTGTGTGTTATAGCCTCGTCCACAACACAGAAGATTGCAGCCATCCAGCCCCTGGGAGGTACGATTGCACTGGCGACCCTGCGTTCCTGAAACAAAGAAAGTAACTATTATTAAAATATGCCGCAGGATTGGTTTAATCTAAATTATATAAAATGTTGTGACTGACAGACCGATTCATCACCGCCGAGCCAAAACTACTGGACATAAATTAATGGGATTTTTGGGTTACATTTAAACTACAGTGAAGATGCTCATTACGGGAGGAATTTTTGGATATTCCGTCGCTAAGTGGGTGAAAAGGTGGAGTGAATTTTAAAATGAGTACCGGTGCGTCTATATCTAAAAAACTTAACAGTTTGAAGACGTAAAAATTGGTATTTGGAATCTCTTTTAAAAATAAAGAAACACGTATTTTTTTGTTTTCAGAAAATCCACATAAGGCGGGGTGGGGGAGGGGGTGAAAAGAAGTGAAGAAGGGGGTCGATCTTAAAATAAGTGTGGCTCACATGTTACAGACGTAAAATTTGGTATTTGGAATCTCTTAAAAATAAAGAAACACGCATTTTTTCAGAAAATCCGCTTAAGAGGGTTAAAATAAGTGAAAATAGGGTAATAT
Source organism: Anabrus simplex (assembly GCF_040414725.1). Classification (NCBI taxonomy): domain Eukaryota; kingdom Metazoa; phylum Arthropoda; class Insecta; order Orthoptera; family Tettigoniidae; genus Anabrus; species Anabrus simplex. The sequence continues at coordinate 111,433,648 of NC_090268.1, forward strand.
TTTAAAATGAGTATATATAAAAAACTTAAAATGTTATCGATGCGAAAACTGATGTTTTGAATCAACTTTCAAAATAAAGAAACGCGTATTCTTTTTGTTCTTGGGATGCTGTAGAATGAAGAGGTGAAAGAAGATGCGGGCAAGAATGGATGGATATAGAACAATCAGAAGATTAATTTAAAACTTTTAAATTGAAGCTATATTTTTCTTTTCAAATTTTAAACTTTACACTTTGGTAAGCAAATAACAATTTAGGTACAGAACTAGCTCGTTAGCTTGGGTAACACTGTTGGTAAAAATCAGAATAATTAACTAATAACCAATTAACAACCTGAGCTTGAAGCTCCCTAATTACAAATTTTACATGAGCGCTACTGCTCCTTTCAACCAACAGTCACGGAGACGGATCTCCCAATTTCTTTTACACCAATAGGAAGAGCATCTTTGCTCTATAAGTTTATACTTTCCAGGCCTATCAAAGGCACAACCTACACTTATCAAAATTAAACAATATTCACTGTCTTAACTGCTCAGCAGTCTGATATCCTTAACATGAAATGAATGAAATAAGAGTTTAATAGGGGTAACAAGTACCCACTGTACGTGGCCTTTGGTAAAAGAAAGGTTAGAGTTACTGGCCGAAAATCAAAATGGTAAGGAGGCGAACACTTGCACTCCTTGAAATTTACATGAAATACATAAAAACCTGTTTGGGCTTTAGGTTACAGAAATTACTAGATAGATTTTAAGGGTTACAAAGTCGCAGTCACCTCGACACCAAGTTGAAGGGGAATACAAGAGAGTATCACTCTTTATTCCCTGTTTCGAGTAAGTTCTTTAGAATTGAATGAGAAAATTACATTAGTAAAAGTTACATTGCGAAATAAATTTGAAATCTTCCCCTCGAGATAGCTTTCGAAGAATATTACTTTGTTAAGCAGAATCTGCCATTACCTTGAGCTGCTGCACCTCCCGAAGATGGACGAGGGGGCCCTTTCCCCCCTTCCCCCGCTATGAACACACTCTGGACTGGAGCGATCACAAAAGACAACATGACCCAAAATGTCACAGCTTTTATAGTGGAGAGGAAGGTTCCAGATTTCTCTGGGCAGAAACACTGACACGCCCACCATTCCTATTGGTTAATTTAATAAATGTCAGAAATGTATGACTGGTTACTTAAATAAATGCACAAATTTTCTAATTGGCCAACAAATTAAGTTGGCGCGAAGAGATTGAAGTGTTGATAATTTTTGAACACCAAAAACAATCAATAAACAATTCAGTTTAGGAAACCTTGATACACAAAATTACTTCAAAATTTAATTGTTCATTCTCGCACCAGAGGGCGCAATGAGTAGAGAGTAGAGACATCTGTCGAGAAAGGTTCAAATTGTTTCCAAAATGAGTTTCAGATTTCCTGATCTAGATGGCCTTCCCCAAGGAGCTAGTTTTACATGCACGGGGCGGGTGTACCTCCGGTACACTTTTGTTTTCGGAAAATCCACTTGGGGGGTGGGTGGGTGGGGGTGGTGAAAAGGTCTGAAAAAGGGGTTGAATCCTTTAATGGGGTTACTTATATCTCAAAAACGGAATATGTTACAGGCGTGAACATTTGTATTTGGAATCTCCTTTGAAAATAAAGAAACATGTATTTTTTGTTTTCGGAACATCCATTTAAGGGGAATGAAAAGGACCGAAAATTGGGTTGAATTCTTTTTCTGAGGATACTTTCTTTATACGTGAGAGAGGACAGTTTCTCACATGTACAGTTCTATATCACATGTTCCAGAGTTAGCTCTGCCAGTAGCCTTGTGGTTAACACAAAGATTTAATGAAAACTCTTAGTAACGTAGTCATTAAATGAGCAGAAAATCCTTCCGTGCAAATCAAACATACACATTAAAACATCTGTTGACAAACAAAGCGATAACTGCCATCCGCGGTTCAATATTTTATTTTGAGAAGCCATCTATACAGTCAATAGGATCATGTGTTGCGTACTCTTTGCATCTTAGTTCGTTTTTGTATTGTGTGTGAAATATTTGTTGATATTCCATGCTAAACTAATTTATTAGATAATAATTGTTATCACCCGTTAAACAGTGATAGTAAATTGTGTATTAGCAAATGATACTTTGCTCTAGTGGCAACCATAGAATTAGGGAAGTTATAAAATAAATAAATAAATAAATAAATAAATAAATAAATAAATAAATAAATAAATAAATAAATAAATAAATAAATCAATCTTACGGCATTGCACGTCACTACTGCATATCAAATAAACAAAAACCAATTATTTTATTTATTTATTTATTTACTGAGCACTACATGATTTCTAATCCCAGTTACAGTGGCAATTGTTTACATGTGTATATTTTTAAATTGTTCAAATCAGTTTAATAACATAATATCCAAACTATTCTAATATTATATTTACAAATGAGAAAGAAACAATATTTCATATCTAATCTAATTTAATCTTTACAAGAAAGAGTAAACTCGTCGCCATAACACCTATCTGTGTCGGTGCGACGTAAAACAACTACTGAAAAAAGAAAGAGTAAAATAAAAAACAGAAACGTAATTTCATATCTAAACTATCATTTTCTTCTAGTTCTAACACTTATGATTATATTTATGGGATAGGGCTTAATGTAGAATGTTTGAAATACATTTTGCGGTTCATATCGGCATTACAAGTTATTTAGAGTGTTTTCACGCAGATGGTGAATTGTTGTATAAACAGGTCTAGAAGTACACAGAAGTCTAAAGAATTCTTTTTCTGAACTGCCTGTAGAGTAGGGGGAATTTTTGTGAGCGGTTGTTCTGAATTTTTTTATTCTTAAAAGTTACATTTGTCCTCGCAATAAAGTGGGGCACGTGAAAGCTCAAGAGGCATAAAAAGTGAGGGTAGTCAATAACAGAATTTTTCAGTTTTTGTGCACAATCTTCATGTCATCTCTGACGAGAAATGCGGCAGTTTGTAGGGACATATACTACAGAATCCTCTTAGCTACAACCATCAAGTCGTGATAGGCCATGCGAGCTCCTGCAAATTCCTTATTAAACTGTTCATTATGGAGTATTTATTAATTATAGTCAATGTGTAACCAAAGCACAATTGCACTAATACTTGGAACCTTCACTACACCACCTCAGTTCGCAAGAGTCACCGCAGACGGAACTGATGTTTATTGTCAGGCCTTGAGACTTGAGATACGCGCATGAGCACCTCTTTCCCAACATCCACGCGACTTCTCTAGTATAATAACAGCAATTATTATATTGTAATTTCTTTGTTAGTAACTCGTGACTCGAGCGTTAATCAGTACCACCACTGCCAATCAGATAATAGCCAATTAAATGAATTACTTCTGAAGACTTGATTTTATTATATTTCAGTGTATCCCTCCAACGAAAGAAACTGAACAAAAGTATGTTTTACAGACAACTTTCAAATTATTGTAACTCTGTGCTAAGAATAGGGCATGTTCGTGCGACATTTATTCTTCAAATGTCGTCAGGAATCAGCTCTATAAGTGGCGGTAATTATTTATGTTTTACAATTTGCTTTACGTCGCACAGACGCAGATAGGTCGTATGGGGATGATGGGATAGGAAGTCTACGAATGGGCAATAAGCGGCCGTGACCTTAATTAAGATACAGGACCAGCATCTGCCTGGTGTGAAAATGTGAAACCACGGTAAACCATCTTCAGGGCTGCCGACAGTAGAGTTTGAATCCACTACACCCGAATGAAGCTCATAGCTGCGCGACCCTAACGGCGGTAATTCCTCATGAATCATCCTGCATTGTCTATCGTCTCTTGGGTAGTGTGTGGTCTTCTAGAGTAGGAGCTTAGAAGGCACTCTTCAACAATATTTGGCCTGTCTGCCTTGCGGTGCTGCAGCTACACTCCGGGGTAGACACCTTTCTGTACGCCGGAAGTAGGTCGTCAGCACATTTGCCATGGTTAGTACGGATTCTATTCAGTGTCGACGAATTCCCAAGTGGTAGTTCAAATTCTCATCGTTTGTTACCGACACAGAAAAAACCGTGGAGGTGTAGTGAGGTGCTATTACACCATTCTTGCAACCCGGTCTGAAGGTTGAAATTATATTCCATCAGGGTGTTGTGAGTGGAGAAAATCTGGATTGGAGCCCATCGATTCCAATGTCAGTGATGTCCTCGTGGATTGGTAGCTGATGCTCTTGTATTCCCTCTCAGGGGCATGAGGAAGAGAAAAGTGGCTCAGGACTGGTAGCCAGAATGTAGGGATGGATTTGATTCTACAACTTATAATCCGCATTGTCTGATTTAGCTGAGAATATATCAGTTCATCTACAATGTTATTGGCTTTACGTCCCAGTAACTACTTTTGCGGTTTTCGGAGACGTCGGGGTGTCGGAATTTAGTCCCGCAGGAGTTCTCTCACGTGCCAGTAAATCTACTGACAAGAGGCCGACGTATTTTAGCAGCTTTAAATACAATCAGGCTGAGCCAGGATCGAACCTGCCAAATCGGTGTTAGAAGGGCAGCACCTCAACCGTCTGAGTCATCCAGCTCGGCACTGTTCATCTAGACAGGTCTGTAGTATTCAGCCTAAAAGTACACACGACTGATGAACTTAAGGTGGATGCTGTGGAACACCATGTTGTACCACAAAAGAATGTGCTGACTGTTCATAAAATGAATAATAATTTCGTGTGGCTATTTCTAGCCGAGTGCAGCCCTTGTAAGGCAGACCCTCCGATGAGGGTGGGCGGCATCTGCCATGTGTAGGTAACTGCGTGTTATTGTGGTGGAGGATAGTGTTATGTGTGGTATGTGAGTTGCAGGTATGTTGGGGACAGCACAAACACCCAGCCCCCGGGCCATTGGAATTAACCAATGAAGTTTAAAATCCCCGACCCGGCCGGGAATCGAACCCGGGACCCTCTGAACCGAAGGCCAATATAATGAATGAAGAAACTGTATTGACATGGCCTATAATAACAGTTAATACAAATCATACGTTCATAAAGCTTGTAAGTTTTTACAAGAACAGTATTCAGTTGCAGCGGCAACCGGACCAAATGGGACAGGGAGAGCTCGTGACAGGTGCTTACTATTTTACAGTAATGAAGATTGTTTACAGTATGTCTCGGGCAAACATCAGTCGATGTATTTAGATTCAATACTACTCTCTGTTACTCAGAATTGCAGACCTCTCAGTCTTGACGGCAAGCAGCCGCCAATATTCAGTTGCACTTCGTAATCTCACACTGGAAATGATACATGTATTTGTTTGCTGCTATGGAAATATCATGAAACACGGAAAAGATACATTTGTGATGAACCAATATGGGATGGCGTTTCTTTTCCTTTTCTGAAGACATTCTGTGTACATTATAATCTTTGCCAGAATTCTAGATAACTGGACGACCCATATCACACTAAAATCCACTGAGTACGTGGGGAAAATGTTGCAGCAGGACAGGTGTCTGACATACGTATTCTCAAGACACTGTGCATCCCTACACCGGCTTTTTTTCCCTTCTGGGGGCCCCCGAAGCTCGCTCCCCCCGCGTGGCAATCAGCTCAATCTACATTGCCTCCGACATGTTATTAATTTCTAAGAAGAAAAGAGATAGCAGGGAAGAGTGGGAAGTGATACAAGGAAAATCTGCCGGTTTCCAAGTTAGACTCGCTACCACGGCAAGAGTTTGTGTTAGTAAGGTGTGGTATTAAGGGTCAGGGAAAACCACAGGCAGAAAATAGAAAGAACTTAATGTAGAATATGACAACCCTACACCGGCTGTTCGTTCAATGCTACACAATCACGTCAGTGTTCTCTTTCAGTGGAACAAACGGCGCATCATGTGAAACGGTGCTAGAGGTGGTGGAAGTGGTGAATTTTTTTGCTAGTTGCTTTACGTCGCACCGACACAGATAGGTCTTATGGCGACGATGGGACAGGAAAGGGCTAGGAGTGGGAAGGAAGCGGCCGTGGCCTTAATTAAGGTACAGCCCCAGCATTTGCCTGGTGTGAAAAAGGGAAACCACAGAAAACCAGAGTGGGAAGTGATACAAGGAAAATCTGCCGGTTTCCAAGTTAGACTCGCTACCATGGCAAGAGCTTGTGTTAGTAAGGTGTGGTATTAAGGGTCAGGGAAAACCACAGGCAGAAAATAGAAAGAACTTAATGTAGAACATGACAACCCTACACCGGCTGTTCGTTCAATGCTACACAATCACGTCAGTGTTCTCTTTCAGTGGAACAAACGGCGCATCATGTGAAACGGTGCTAGAGGTGGTGGAAGTGGTGATTTTTTTTGCTAGTTGCTTTACGTCGCACCGACACAGATAGGTCTTATGGCGACGATGGGACAGTAAAGGGCTAGGAGTGGGAAGGAAGCGGCCGTCGCCTTAATTAAGGTACAGCCCCAGCATTTGCCTGGTGTGAAAAAGGGAAACCACGGAAAACCATCTTCAGGGCTGCCGATAGTGGGATTCGAACCCACTATCTCCCGGATGCAAGATTGTTGTTTTAGGAGGTAGTACAACTAGGTAACCATCCTCTCTGAACAAATGAAGTGGAAATAAAAAATAAAATAAATTAAAAACTGTTTATTAAACGGAGGAATTTGAAAAAAAATTAAAAAATAATAAGGCAATGCTTTATTAAGCAGAAAAGGACACTGAAAACTTGAAATTTAGAGTGGTGGTGGTGGTGGTGGTGGTGGTGGTGGTGGTGGTGATTTTTGTTTCTAAGAGGAAGTACAACTAGGTAATCATCCTCTCTGAACAAATTAACTGGAAAAGAATTTAAAATAAAACAAAATTATTTATTCAACGAAGGAATTTCGAAACGAAGTACAAAATAAAACAAAAAATATTGAATTAAGCCGAAAAATCAAGAACGAATCGAAAGGGAACGTGATTCCCTGAGTAACAGAACACTTGCAATTTATTTACCCTTGATTAATCCACTCTCACACATAAAGCGAATGATGGGATCTGCAGCATTCTCGTCATCGGCTAGTATGAGCTCGAGTGTGTCCTGCTGTCCGAGGTTCCGTCTTAGGCCAGAAAGATCCGCGCACTCTGTGAGGATGTGGGCCATGGTGAATTCGGCACCACAAGAACACACTGGGGGAGTCTTCCCTCTTCAGGCGGTAAGAGTGCGTAGAACTCCCATGACCTATCCTCAGGTTACATAAATATACGGCCTCTCTCCAAGGCCGTAAAGAGAACCTCCACACGGCAGTTGCCTTCTTAATTGCCCTCAGCTTGTTGTAATTTCGGACAGCTAGCCACTCCGATTCCCAGGACGCCAAGATGGTTCGACATAGCCGAGAGCAAATATCCGTAGAAGGTACGTTCATAGCTGTAGGTGGTAAAAGTGCCGCTTCTTTTACAACTTCATCCGCAAGTTCATTTCCCGCAATCCCAACGAAAATAGTATTGTTACAGGTGATGAAACTTGGCTTTATTACTATAATGTAGTAAATAAAGCCCAGAACAAAGTGTGGGTATTTGAATATGAGCGTGCTCCTGTGAGTGTCCAGAAGTCAAATCGGCGAAGAAAAGATTGATCGCGGTTTTCTTCACAACGGGCGATATGACCCAAATTGTGCTAGAAATTTGGCACACTGACTGTCAAGTGGTCCAGCGAAACTTACTTCCAATGAAGTTACCCAAGCTCTAATGATGTTTCGTCCAAGCCTACCTTGGATCTTGCACCACAACAATGCTCCAGCACACCGCGCCAATCAAACAATGAAGTTACTTGCAGGGTCAGAACACTCTGTGCTTGATCACCCTCCATACACAGTTGTACATCCTCGTAAAACAATAATCACCAATCACCCTGCATACCCCGTGTGACTTCGGTCTCTTCCTGGAAGTAAAAATGAAACTGAAAGGCAACGCTTTCCATCAGAAGAGGAACTACTAGCAGCATGGTATCCGGAGTGTGGGATAACACCAGAGGAAAAGTGACAGAGTTGGTTTAGTGATCGGTTTCGAAGTTTTGAGATAAGTGCGTTCAGTTTGGGGGAGATTGTTTCGAAATACTATGAAAAATGAAGCTCAGTTTGTAGGATTTCAGCAAGATATAGCAGATATCCTGGATTCAGAAGGCCAAATGGACTGCATTGCGATTGACCTATCTAAGGCATTTGATAGGGTAGATAATGGAAAACTACTGGCAAAAATGAGTGCAGTTGGACTAGAAAAAAGAGTGACTGAATGGGTGGCTATATTTCTAGAAAATAGAACTCAGAGAATTAGAGTAGGCGAAGCTTTATCTGACCCTGTAATAATTAAGAGGGGAATTCCTCAATGCAGTATTATTGGAAATTTATGTTTTCTTATATATATCAATGATATGTGTAAAGAAGTGGAATCAGAGATATGGCTGTTTGCAGATGATGTTATTCTGTACAGAGTAATAAATAAGTTACAAGATGGTGAGCGGCTGCAGGGTGACCTCGATAGTGTTGTGAGATGGACGGTGGGCAATGGTATGATGATAAACGGAGTTAAAAGTCAGATTGTGAGTTTCACAAATAGGAAAAGTCCTCTCAGTGTTAAATACTGTGTTGATGGGGTGAAAGTTCCTTTTGGGGATCATTGTTAGTACCTAGGTGTTAATATAAAGAAAGATCCTCTTTGGGGTAATCACATAAATATGATTGTTAATAAAGGGTACAGATCTCTGCACATGGTTATGAGGGTATTTAGGGGTTGTAGTAAGGATGTATAGGAGAGGGCATATAAGTCGCTGGTAAGATCCCAACTAGAGTATGGTTCCAGTGTATGGGGCCCTCACCAGGATTACTTGATACAAAAACTGGAAAAAATCCAAAGAAAAGCAGCTCGATTTGTTCTGGGTGATTTCCGACAGAAGAGCAGCGTTATGAAGATGTTGCAAAGTTTGGGTTGGGAAGATTTGGGAGAAAGGAGACGAGCTGCTCGACTAAGTGGTATGTTCCGCGCTGTCAGTGGAGAGATGGCGTGGGAGGACATCAGTAGACGAATAAGTCTGAGTGGTGTCTTTAAACGTAGGAAAGATCACAATATGAAGATAAAGTTGTAATTCAAGAGGACAAATTGGGGCAAATATTCGTTTATAGGAAGGGGAGTTAGGGATTGGAATAACTTACCAAGGGAAATGTTCAATAATTTTCCAATTTCTTTGCGATCATTTAAGAAAAGGCTAGGAAAATAACAGATAGGGAATCTGCCACCTGGGCGACTGCCCTAAATGCAGATCAGTAGTGATTGATTGAAATACACTCATACTTCAAACCATTCCTAGTGATGTCTGTAAAATATGTGCTTTTATAGCTCTGCGAATACACTCGTAATAATGTGAAAAAATGTTTTCGAAAATATGCATAAATTGCTCGCGATTTGAGTTGTGATTGCTAGCGATGATATCACTCGGCTTTCATGTTCATGGACAAGGATCTATTTATTTATCTACTTCTTCCACTTTATCTTCTTTATCTATATTTACCTTTATCTATTTATCTACTTCCAATGATGATGATGGTGATTCTACTACTACTACTACTACTACTACTACTACTACTACTACTATATTTTTGTGTTGACTCTGAACCTGATGTGAGAAACGATGTCTGAAATATGAACTAAAATAGTATGTTTCTTACCTAGAGACCCCACACTGCTGTTCCGATTGCAGTAGCTGGGAGACTCATCCATGTAGACCAGGTCATTGGGAGTTGGGGAGTTAAAGCGAGGATCTCGAGTCTCCAAGCGACCCAGCTTGTTCAGACGAACCTCCGTCGCGCCATCGTACTTATCCTTGAGGAAATCACCTGAAAAATAAAATAATAGATATATACGATCATCGTCGTAAATGCAAATGACAGCATCTCCTTCTCTCTCTTCCTAGCGTTTTCCCCATCAAATGGGGTCAACTGTTCAGATATATTTTCCTCATTTGGCTCTGTCTAGGACGCCTTCCGGTTTGAGATCCAAAGTACGCATGTCTTCCACGACGTCGTCCATCCACCGATTCGGCGGTCTCCCACGTGGCTGGCGTCCTCGTGCCTCAAGTTAGAGAGCCACTTTTACCAGGGAATTAACGCTGCTTCGCATGGCAGGGCCATACTTCGGAAGCCGAACCTCTATCGCTTTCTCTACGATTTCGGGGCCACACCAAGTCTACGTCACATATCTTCATTTCTGATACCAACTTGGCAATTTGGATCCTGGCTCAATCCGGTGGTATTTGAAGGTACTCAAATACGTCAGCCTCGTGCCGGTAGATTTACTGGCACGTAAAAGAATTCCTGCGGGACTAAATTTCGGCACTTTGGCGTCTCCTAAAACGTAAAAGTAATTAGTGGGACGTAAAAAGAATTATTATTATTATTATTATTATTATTATTATTATTATTATTATTATTATTATTATTATTATTATTATTATTATTATTTCTGACATTGTCCAACGTTGAGAATCTGTCCATATAACCTGAAATATGGCGAAATTCTACTATGTAGAGAACAACTGGTCTTATCATGGTCGTGTAAATTTTAGTCTTCAGGTATTCCGGCATCATTTTTATCGCAGAGGACACGAGTTACTTGTCTCCAAATGGACCATGCTGCGCTGATCCTCATTCGGGTGTCAGTGGTAGCATCATTATCTGATGTAACCAGAGATTCAATATATTAAAAACGGGTGACTTTCGACAGTGGCAGTGCCATTGGTTCAGAGACAATGCATGAACCGTTCACTGTCTGCTGGTCGTAGCAAGTGACAGCTATTCCACATCAAATTATGCATTATCTCGTGTTCCATGTTTATTTAACGAAGACTGAGATTCACAGTCATTCTAGGTTGTTGGCGCGGATTATGATCTCAAATTACAAGAACACGAATAATAATAATAATAATAATAATAATAATAATAATAATAATAATAATAATAATAATGTTGATTATCTGTGAACTCGAGAAGTAAGAGGTTTCAAACATTCGGTGAGGCTGAATGACAAATTTCAGACTAAGGTTCTAAGTGTTGGTGGTTCTTGTTTTGCTCTCAGTGAATTACCGAAGAGAGACAGAAACCACTCCTCATGTTTTGGGATCTTGCCCTCATGGAGAGATACTACGGAACGCCAAGCATAACAAGATTCGGTCCTTGATACCAAATTCCCCCAGAAAGAAAAGTTGTCGCCGAACTTGCCGATAATGGTAGCAGTAGAAGTGGTGACACGATAGCCTACAAGAAATCAGAGGGTGCGCGATATATAATAGACCCCACAGCTCGTTTTGGAATCTCCACAGATCTGCAAGAAGACGTTGATAGGGTAAAAACACTGATCTATGGTAGGAGCTCGAGGGACTTTTGCTCGATTCATTGTGAATTTTTGGAAACAGTTCCAGAACTGCAAACTATTTCTTTATTAGCTTTACGAGGTTCCATTTCATTGCTCAGAAATCATTGCTACATGCTATAACCCTTGTAATTTAAGGACACAACATGGCGGATAGATGTGTGAAGTGCTCCGAGAAATTTAAAGATAACAATATAAAGGTAAAGTGTAAAAAGTGACTTAAGTGGTTTCACATGAAGGAAGAATGCACGAGGTCAACCAAACACGAAATAGATCGCCTCCTTAGTCTTCCAAAAAAGGATAGGCTATGGATATGTTTGACCTGCAACTCGGCGTCACTCGAAACTGAGCTTGATATTCCACCAGACTCAAATTTACAAGACTCCATTTCCACAAAATTCAACGTAATATTAAGCAAACTTGGTGAACTAGAGTCAGTGTATAAAGAACTGAAGACATCTGTCCAATTTGTCAGTGACAAATTTGACGATTTTAGTGTTGAGGTGGGCAAAATGCAATCAGAACTGATAGTGCTGAACAACACAGTACAAGACTTAAAATCGAATAACTGCACCCTTTCCGGAGAAGTGACACAGCTGAAACTCGACGTTGAAGAACTAAAACAATATTCAAGAGCTAATAATATGAAAATATCCGGGATTCCGTACCACTCAGAAGAAAACTTAACCGAAATTGTCCAGAAAATTGGAGATATCCTTGATGTACCAATACATCCGGACAGCGTCGACACTGTTCACAGGGGTTCTTCATTCAACAAAACCAGTGTGAAACCCGTAATAGTCAGATTTGTCCAACGCTGGAAAAAGGATGCTCTTTTGAAATCAGCAAGACGCCAGAAGATGCTAACCTCTTCTCTCCTAGGCTTTGGTGGTCCAAAAGTTAATATATACTTGAACGAACACCTTACGCCCTACAATGATTCTCTCTTCAAGAAGGCTCGTGATGCTAGGACAAAGGGAATTGAACGTGCATTTGTGAGACAAGGGAGGATTCTGGCAAAAATCTCTGCCACCTCCCTCGAAGTATTTACAATAAAATGTGAAGACGATATTGAAAAATTGATTAGGCTCGCAGCATCTAGGCCTAAATGAGCTGTCAGTCTTCACAGATTCCTTCTTATGTTTTATATTTATGTACATTTGTTTCTCTTCCTCTTCTTTTAAACTACACTAATGACAGAAAGACAATGGAAATCATACTTTCAATATAGTGACTTGGTTACCTCACTTGGAACAATTGCTCCAACCTTGAGAATAATGTATCTCAATTCTCGTAGCATACGAAATGGTAAGTTAGAGATGATTGCTGATCGCATAGAGTTAATTCAGAATATCGATTTTATAGTTGTTGTCGAAACATGGTTGTCTGTAAACGGTGATGAGTCTAACTTTTACAATATCACACGTTATGAAGCATTTCATTCCTTTAGAATTCCTTCTGAAAAATCACTTAAGGGTGGGGGAGTATCAATTTACGCTAAAAACAAATTGTGGCAATGTAATATCATCTATAATGTCCAAAAGCATCATAATATTGTGGTTCTGGAGATTTCTAAGTCAGGGTGTAGTTATATTATTATAGCTGTTTACAATCCATTCACTTCAAACTGGACACAGGTATGTGATGACATAGAAATAATACTCAACAAAATAAAACATAGAAATATAATTGTTGTAGCTGTTTACAATCCATTCACTTCAAACTGGACACAGGTATGTGATGACATAGAAATAATACTCAACAAAATAAAACATAGAAATATAATTGTTGTTGGTGACTTTAACATAAATTTACTCTCAAATGCAGTATTAACTAATGAATATAAATCGTTCATGCAGAGCCATGGCCTTAAAAACTGTAACACAATGTACCCTACCAGGCTGAGTTCGAACAATTCACTAATCGACCACTTTCTATGCAGCATAAAACTTAATAACTGGTCTGTAGATAACATAATTGATGATATGAGTGACCATAATCTCTTGCTCTTTAGTTTAGACATTTCAAAAACATCTAATTATAGGCCTACTCCCAGTGAGCCAAAACGACACTCATATAAACATATAGATTATGAAAGGGCTAGATCATATTTTGAGCAACACCAATTCCAGTGGGTAGATGGTGGGGACATAAATGCTCCATATGCTGCTTTAACCAGATACATTCAAAGTGGTCTTGACTATGCATCGACAGTTAGAAAATTTCATCATCAAAATGCAAACACCATTCTGAATGCATGGTGCACACCAGAACTTGCATCATTCTGCAGGCATAAAGCACTTCTCTACAGTAAATTGAGAAAACACCCACACAACAGTATAATTAAAGAAGAATATAAAAGTTACTGCAATAGAGTTACAACCCTGAAAAGGACTCTCAAGAAGTCGTACTATGATAATCAATTTACACTGACTGACAGAGCAAATGCAACACCAAGAAGGAGTGGTCAGAACTTCATGCCAATTGCAGGGTAGACTGACGTCACTGAGGTATGCTCATGATGTGAAATGCGTCGCTGTGCTGCGCACGTAGCGAACGATAAATGGGACACGGCGTTGGCGAATGGCCCACTTCGTACCGTGATTTCTCAGCCGACAGTCATTGTAGAACGTGTTGTCGTGTGCCACAGGACACGTGTATAGCTAAGAATGCCAGGCCGCCGTCAACGGAGGCATTTCCAGCAGACAGACGACTTTACGAGGGGTATGGTGATCGGGCTGAGAAGGGCAGGTTGGTCGCTTCGTCAAATCGCAGCCGATACCCATAGGGATGTGTCCACGGTGCAGCGCCTGTGGCGAACATGGTTGGCGCAGGGACATGTGGCACGTGCGAGGGGTCCAGGCGCAGCCCGAGTGACGTCAGCACGCGAGGATCGGCGCATCCGCCGCCAAGCGGTGGCAGCCCCGCACGCCACGTCAACCGCCATTCTTCAGCATGTGCAAGACACCCTGGCTGTTCCAATATCGACCAGAACAATTTCCCGTCGATTGGTTGAAGGAGGCCTGCACTCCCGGCGTCCGCTCAGAAGACTACCATTGACTCCACAGCATAGACGTGCACGCCTGGCATGGTGCCGGGCTAGAGCGACTTGGATGAGGGAATGGCGGAACGTCGTGTTCTCCGATGAGTCACGCTTCTGTTCTGTCAGTGATAGTCACCGCAGACGAGTGTGGCGTCGGCGTGGAGAAAGGTCAAATCCGGCAGTAACTGTGGAGCGCCCTACCGCTAGACAACGCGGCATCATGGTTTGGGGCGCTATTGCGTATGATTCCACGTCACCTCTAGTGCGTATTCAAGGCATGTTGAATGCCCACCGCTACGTGCAGCATGTGCTGCGGCCGGTGGCACTCCCGTACCTTCAGGGGCTGCCCAATGCTCTGTTTCAGCAGGATAATGCCCGCCCACACACTGCTCGCATCTCCCAACAGGCTCTACGAGGTGTACAGATGCTTCCGTGGCCAGCGTACTCTCCGGATCTCTCACCAATCGAACACGTGTGGGATCTCATTGGACGCCGTTTGCAAACTCTGCCCCAGCCTCGTACGGACGACCAACTGTGGCAAATGGTTGACAGAGAATGGAGAACCATCCCTCAGGACACCATCCGCACTCTTATTGACTCTGTACCTCGACGTGTTTCTGCGTGCATCGCCGCTCGCGGTGGTCCTACATCCTACTGAGTCGATGCAGTGCGCATTGTGTAACCTGCATATCGGTTTGAAATAAACATCAATTATTCGTCCGTGCCGTCTCTGTTTTTTCCCCAACTTTCATCCCTTTCGAACCACTCCTTCTTTGTGTTGCATTTGCTCTGTCAGTCAGTGTAAAAACAATCTACACAACACTAAACACACCTGGCAACTCATAAACGAAGTTCTTGGTAAACCTTCAAAGTCAACAATCAATATTGCACGTATCAAGCTAGGGAATGAATGTTTTGAAGACAAAAGTGACCTTTGTAATGCCCTGAATAATCATTTTATCTCAGTCCCTGCCACACTATCTTCAAATATTGTTCCACATCCTGAACATACTGCTACAATCAATAATCATCCTAATTCCCTTTTCCTAGAACCATGTTCTCCAGAAGAAGTGTCTACAATAATCAATTCTCTCAAACATGCTCACTCAGTTGCTAGTGATGGTATTTCCAGTAAACTTCTCAAAATCTGTAATCGAGCACTCTCTGGTCCAATATCTGAATTTATCAACTGCTCTTTGGCAAAAGGCACTGTCCCTGTTTCATTAAAGATCTCTAGAGTGGTTCCTATACACAAACAGAATGATAGATCCGACCGTGGAAACTACCGACCCATCTCAGTACCACCTGAATTATCTAAAATCTTAGAAACTGTTGTCAAAGTTAGGCTTATTAGTTACCTCGAAAAATGCAATTATTTTTCCAGATTTCAATATGGCTTCAGAGAAAAGGCTGGGGTGAATCCTGCCTTAATGGACATTATAATTGAGCTTCAAAATTATATTGATAAAGGTTAGAAGACTGCTGGGCTGTTTATTGATTTAAAAAAGGCTTTTGATACTGTTGGCCATGAACTCATGATATACAAACTGGAAAAGGCAGGTGTGAGAGGTCCCTGCTGCTCTGGTTTAAGGATTTCTTATCAAATCGACAACAATATGTTCAGATTGGCATGAATAAAAGTGAGCTACAAAAGATCTGCTTTGGTGTACCACAAGGTTCCATGTTGGGTACAATTTTGTTTCTTATATATATATTAATGACATAGCCCTGTGTTCTTTTAAGGGTAAAATATCACTTTTGGCAGGTGATACTTCACTGTTCTATTCATCAAATTCTGAAGATGAAATAGTTGCAGATATCCAGCATGACTGTTATATCTTAGATGAATGGCTGAGAAAAAATCACAGCCAATTACTCAAAAACTGTCTGTATGATGTTCGATAAATCACAAAATGACCTAAATGCAACTACAAATATATTATTTGGCACTACGAAGTTGAAATGGGTTAAAGAAGTTAAATATCTTGGACTAATAATTGATAGCGCCCTCTCCTGGACACCTCATATATTAAACGTAAAAAATAAAATCTCTGTCTTGGTTGGTATCATTGGCAAGATTAAGTACCTACTAACAATTGACACTCTTCGTCTAATTTATTTCGTACCGAGCTCGATAGCTGCAGTCGCTTAATTGCGGCCAGTATCCAGTATTCGGGAGATAGTAGGTTCGAACCCCACTGTCGGCAGCCCTGAAAATGGTTTTCCGTGGTTTCCCATTTTCACACCAGGCAAATGCTGGGGCTGTACCTTAATTAAGGCCACGGCCGCTTCCTTCCAACTCCTAGCCCTTCCCTGTCCCATCGTCGCCGTAAGACCTATCTGTGTCGGTGCGACGTAAAGCAACTAGCAAAAAAAAAAATAAATAAAAAAAAATATATATATATATTTCGCAATGATACAATCTCGACTTTCTTACTTGTGTTTCATTTGGGGCAAAGCAACCCAAAATAACTTAAATACTTTGGAGGTCTTACAAAACAGGGTTATTAGATTTATGTATGGATTTCATCAACTATATTCTCGAAATAAAATGTACTCTGAAACAAATATATTACCTATTAAGAAATTAATCTCATTAAACGCATCACTTCTTATTCATAAAGTCTTGCATAATAAAATGTTCACCAACTCTGAATTTCCTAAAGTCACTGACATCCATTCATATAAGACAAGGCAAAAAAATAAATTACATGTTTATCAAAATTATACAACAAGGTTTGGCACTAAGGGAGTGCAACACTTACTAATATCTGAATATAACAGCATTCCTGACAATATAGCAATCATGTCTAAAACTGTGCCATTTCGTAATAAGCTTAAGAAGTACCTGTTAGGCACTATAAATGTGTAACAGTTATTTCTCTGATATTTTCATTTCCAAATCTTAAAAGTCAAAAAGTTGTTCCTCCTGTACTGTTACTCTGATAATAATCCACTTAATATAATCCTATCCATTAGGTAAATTGTGATACTTAAAGTATATGTAAAACCACTATTATTACTCTTTCACTTTTAGATCTTATGCGTTAATCCGCCATTGTTGTGATTATCTATGTATTGTTCCTCTTGACAGAGCTCTTGCTCTCTGGAACCCTATTTATCAATCAAATAAAAATAAATAAATATGCAATCAACAAATTCATAACTGTAAACCGAAATTATACATTTTATTGTTTCGTTATGCTTTGTCCCTGTCTACTGTCATTTCTTGATGGATACAGTACTTTTGCATCCATCTCTTGGCACAGGCCAGAGCATAGTGTAGCTTCCACCGAAGTCCCAGTCAACATCCATGGCTGTGACAATATGGAAGTTGCTGGGGTATGGGTAGTGCTGAGTAATGACATTCAGAGAATGACTAGTGCATCTGAGTGTTATGAAAGGTGCTGCTCATAGGGTCAGTCGTGCTGCAATAGTACTTTCTGACCCAGTGAGGAAAGCAATGGCAAACTCCCTCACTCCTCATCTTGCCTAGTACGCCTCATTTTGGTGCTGCCATTGGTTTTTTGGGTTTCCTTATAACCGCATAACCTTTGGTGGTGCTATTTGAGGATCCAACCAGTCTCTGGGCTGATGACCTAACAGACAAACATGCTTTGTCCATTGTAGAAATCTTCCTTTTCCTTTCCTGAATCTGAATTGTTCTTCAGAGATGTATTAGTCTGTTTCCTCTATCAGTCTTTGATGTATTATTGTAGCGAATATCTTGTACTGTGTATGTTGCTCTCTAGTGCTATTCCCCTGTATGAGTTGGGGTCTTCCATGTTTCCTTTGCTTTCCTATTATACTTTCGGTGTCGATGTCTTCCAGCTTTCTGGTATGTGCCCCTTTCCAAGACATTTACTGAATAGTTTCGACCAGAATCCCACTTGTATTTCTGCTGTTTCCTTTATGTTTTCGTTGAAAATGCCATCTGGTACCATTGCTTTCTTGTTCTTTGTACGTTTGATAGCTTCAATTAATTATTTATTCGTTATTGGTTGGACGCAAAGCCGTACCCAGCGGGGAGGTTAGGGGGGTTCAAACTACCTCCAAAATAAAAATGAACTGGACAAATTTAAACAGCCTACAATAAATTAGAAGTATCATATAAAAATACGCATTTGAAAAACAAACAAGTGAATTTAACCTATAAAATCTGTGCCATCTTTAAATGTTTCTTTATGAATATAGTTAACAAATTTACTGAAAACATAAATGGAAATTTTAATTTTGGTGAGATATACGGATTGTTAGTTTTTGTATTCTTAATACACTTTGTATTATAAAAATCGATTTCAATAAACATATAGAAATATGTTCATGTTATCGAACCGCCAGAAGATTTAAAAAATCAAACCTCTAAATATTGTTAATACTTAGAGTAAAACATATTGTTACCTACATTTTAAAGAAATCTTTATGTCACACTGCACGCACGTGTTAAAGCGTGTTCTGCCCGCCAGACCGCTATGAATTAAGCTTTCTACTTCACGCGTTGAGCTGTAAAAGGTACTGCTGTAAAACTCAAACTTTCTTTCTATAAAATCTATTTGAAAATTTAAAAAAAAGTTACTATAGCTTTTGTTTTCGGACCCCCATCCTCCCCCCCCTCCCCCCCCCCCTCGCGTAAATTCTAACCCTCTCCGCAAAATAATTCCCGGGTACGGCCTTGGTTGGACGGGAATAACTTTTTCTGCCTGTCTCAGTCAAAGCGAGATCTAAAGTTAACCTTGGGTATATCAAAATCAGCATCTTCACGCTTAGCCTACGAGCTAGCAAAGGGAACCTTCTTTATAGAGGACATAAGAAAGAAAACGTTATTACCATCAAATACGGTAGAAACAATAAGTGAAACTTCCGGATTTAGCCTTGTTAAAATAGGAGACAATTCGCAAGTGGCGCTCCTAGTGGCCTGACCTGGAAATTCGCGCTAAATTCAAATATCAATGGAAACGCTTGTACGGAAACGGATAAATAAATTACGTCTAGAAAGAAAGTGTTATCAAGATATTAATTTCAAAGGTGCTAAAGCAATTCTGGACAAATGAATGAATAATTTAAAGACTGCAATTAGACATATAATCAAGATGTGAAATGGACTGCTGTGAAAGGGCTTTATCTTTCATTTATGCATTACTTTCTTTGCTTTTGCATTCCTGCATGAACTTTTACGTCTAGATTTGCCTTTTTTCGCATTTAAAAAACATTGTATCATCACATTAAGACACATGCCGTTGGTTGTATAGTCGGGGATTTGTAAAGTCGCTGGCCTGGAAATGGTCTGAACAGATCTTATAATTCTTAATTAAAGCGTAATGTCTCTTCTTTCTTGTACACCTTATCCAAATCACTTCTCTGACATTACAAACTCCACAGATCACATCTACAACTACACATCGGTATTGAAGCTTAACTTCTGCACTATACAATAAAATAAGCTTATTATATTTCAAGCCACTTAGAATATGGGTCGCACAGGTCAGAAGTTTAGGAAGTACTATAAACATCTCTTTGTCACTGGAAGAATATATATGTGCAAACACAATATTTACTGACATTTTCTTGTCACGAGGCAAACGGAAGAAAGACCTCGAATTCTTCTCCACTTCATACTATTGCAGCCAAACACAGCACATATCTTTCCACTCGTGTTGAGAGGAGATATAAAGAAACAACACACGCTACTATTTACTTACGTCAACTTACTGCAAACGCATAAATAACAACAAAAACTTCACAAACAAATACACGTGTTTCTATGATAGAATCATTAACTCCAGGTCACACCGCTAGACAGAGCTCTAATCGCTGTCCCTCGATATCTCGCAGACTGTCACGTATTGTCTCTACTGTATTCGCTACCATCTACATCAAAGACGGTAGAACACATCCGACAGAGGGAGGAAAAAAGAGCCGAACTTTTTGAAGAATTCTACGCATCGGATGCCATGATAGATAGAAGTGGGATAGGACCCAACCAGGAATTACGAAGCGCCATCACACGATTAGCTGTACACGGATTCCACCAAGAATTCTGTGAAAATCCACACCTCTATCAACCGAACGAAAAATGTGTGTGCAAATTATATCCAGGAAAATATGAAACATATTATCCCGACAAGTGCAAATATCGTGCAAAGTCCTTGAATGAATACAGTAAAGAAGAGTAGCGAACCTCAATAATAATTTTTAAACATCTCTTGTATGGCTGCTCAGCTGCAATAAGAGTATTATTAGTATTGTACCAATCTTCAACTGAGGGAAGTTTTCTAAATAAATTAGTTTGTTCATACCTTAGAGATGAAGCTTCCACGGTGTGAGGAATTATTTAGTTTATTTTCCAAGCTGAACCGTGTTGTTGTAGTTTGCACATCACGTACAGTTCGCCGACGTTACGAATACATTGCAGTATTCTTTGTCAAGGCGACTGGGCTTTAAGGTCAGGGCCACTCTAGTAGTGTGATTGCTGCCTGGGAGACTGATTACCTCGGATCAAGTAGGGGTATTTCAGTCGCCTTGACAAAGAATACTGCAATGTATTCGAAACGTCGGCAAACTGTACGTGATGTGAAGACTACAACAACACGGTTCAACCCGGAAAATAAACTAAATAATAGTTTGTTTATAGTCATCAGTTGAAGGTTACGTTTAGGTTAGGTGAGATAGGATAGGATCGGATCGTGTGTGTTTACACCTGTGGATTTAGAGTGAATAGTGTATTACTGAAAATAGATGAATCTTTATAGAGGAGTAGCCCATTTGTAAAACCAGCTGTGTGCACAAAATTACGAAAATGAGATACTGGTATCCCATGTTGCTTTATGATACTGGTTTCTAATTTAGCTATATGCCTTTGCTGGCGAGATGTAGTGTTTATAGTGCACTATGTCTTCTGATATGGGCTATATCAAATTTGTTACTTTCTTTGACCTGTCTCAGTCTCATCCTTGGCTTTGACAATGTGAAAGTGACTGAGGTGTGAGTGATGCTAGTAATACCATTCCTTATGCAGCCAGTCCCTGTTATGAATGCTGTGAAAATATCGCTCATAGGGTTGGTTGGTGCATGCATTTCAGTGGGCTTGGCAGACTGATATGTAATAGCAACGGCTGGCTCAGTGAGGAAAGCAACGGGAAACTACCTCACTCCTCATTTCCCTAGTACGCCTCTTCAGTGACGCCTAGACTATTTATAACAGCTGTTGGCGGAGCTGCAGAGGATCAAACCTGCCTTCGGGCTGAATACCCAACATACACACATATCTTAGCTATGTTTAAGGTTCCTATCAAGCTATAATAGGTTTAAATTTGACATAAAAATGGCAAATGGTTGCAAAACCTGCTACATGCATGGCATGTACGGTTGCAAAGCATGCTAAATTCACAGACCAATGTTTACGTTTACAAAATCTGCAATATGGCTATTACCTAACATGGCTGTCCTTCAGGTAGAGTTGCAAAATCTATTTTCCTTTCAAAAAAAAAAAAAAAAAATTGCACTCCTCTTTGTCAGAGAAGAAAATGATAAAACGCTTATTTCTACTGTAGATAGGTGAGCTGTACTGCATAGTGTAGAGATTCGGCTGTTAAATTCTGCTTGCAATTGTTTCACTCTCTCACCAATTTCTCTGAGTTCATTGTTGTGGATGCAGCCTACAAGTTGACGGAATCATAAAACGTCTAACAGAAGATACCCCTGCCAAGGACTGGAAAGCATATTCGGATGGCGTTCTTAAAAAGCCTGGACAATGGCATTTCCAATTTCAAAAAGCAAGGAGATTAACAGTCACAAGAAGCAAAAGCAATAAATCTCTCCTACTACGAGGAGAACCCTTCTACAATTTCGACATTGGTGAAGCAAAACGTTTGTGCGGGAAGGGGAAGAATTTTAAGATTGCTCACATCGCTGATATGCCCCGGGGGTGGGGAGGGTGAAATCAGCTAAGATCAAGGATATTAGGAGACTTTTCGCCCTTCACTTTTGGGAAGCATGAGGCAGTAGTCCTGATTTGGAATTTTATGTTAATGTCTTTTCAAAACAGGACCCTGATACTCAATGTTTGAATGAAGATGCAGGTGATAATCATGGTGATGACACCTTGAACTAATGGAAGCTGATGAAACAGACATAGCCTTAACCCCTTATTTGGCTGTACTTTGATAATATATTAACTCGCACAAAACTATTCTAAACTGTGTATGTCTTTTGCGTTGTAATGGTGGTGATTATTGTTTTAAGAGGAAGTACAACTAGGCAACCATCCTCTACATAACACTAATCAGAGGGAAAAATGGAAGGGATCCGACACTTCGAAAAATGAAGGTATCGTCCAAAGAAAGACAAGGGCCACGAAGGACGTGAAAATGAAAGACTCCCTAGCCCTCGCAAACCTAATAGCGTCGGGGTCGGAAAGGAACAAGAGTTGATCAAGGGAGATCTGATAGGGAAGATGAAAGTGAGGAGCCTGGCACAAGTAAGTGGAAGCAATGCCAGGACTCAGCTAAAGGCCCCGTGGTCGCCAACCCACGCTCCAAGGTTCAGAGCCCCTGGGGCCGCTTTTAGTCGCCTCTTACGACAGGCAGAGGATACCGTGGGTGTTATTCTACCGCCCCCACCCACAGGGGGTTTTTACGTTGTAATATACTCGATTCTACTCAATATGTTCCTCCATTACGTGTGTATGCATTGTATATTGTAACGTACTCAATACATAATTCAATCCATGAAAAGGGTGTGATTAAACTCGACCACTACAATTGTACCTGGTACTAAGGCACAATCGATATGGCTACCACTGGAGTTGCAAAATCTACTATGTATACAATACAGTTGCAAAACCTGATATATGCAAATAAAATATGCTGATAACTTGTTTTCTACTCATCAGATATTTCAGAACTTTGGTACACATATTACTATCAAGTTTACGTATAGTTTTTAAAAAAAAAAACAACCCTCTATCCCATTTCTGTTTCGTTTTATTAGTTTTTCCTGATTTCTCACAAATTGCTTATCGTGCACATAGCTGGTTTTGCAAATGGACTACTCGGAGAATGAATCATGACTTTCAAAACGAGAGTCCGTGAAAGGAGCGTGGAACTGCCTATTCTTGGTAACATTGTTTGGTGCTGTTTGTTTATTTTCTGTAGTTCAGCGCTTTGCCATCAACTACATGAAAGAAAAGAGTAGAGAGGGTTCTATAATAAGTGCATTTTTTAAAATGCATCTGAACTACGGTATTAACTCACCATCAGTCTGATGGGATGTCACATACCCCATAGCATGTAATTGGTTGTACAGACTTGACGCCTTAACCATCACCAGGTGGGTATTGTACTGAAACACTGGATTTTTCCTTCAGTTGGTCTCTTCTTGCAATAGAAGATAGTTAACAACAATGGAAAACTTGTCAGTCTCGCAGCAGCAACAATGGAGATATTGTAACTTCTCCAACAGTTGAGTTTCACACAATCCACCATACCAACTACCTAATGGTCATACTTCAGTATACCTTGCAATGAACAGCTTGTCAGTCTGGTAGCAGCGAAAGTGGGGATTTTATAACGTTTTCAACAGCTGGATTTCACGTAAAGGATGAAGAAACATAGGAATGGTGCGGAATAGAAACGAGGGATGGTGAAAAATACCTACATAAGATATCAAGGGAAAAAAAGACACAGAAAATGCAAACTTAGAAAACACCCTAAGGGTAAGAAATGATGGACATTAACTTACGGATGAAGAGGAAATTAAAAGAACATGGAAAAATAATTTTGAAAATTATCTAAATACAAGAGATTTACAAGATATTTGTAGTGTGGCGGGCCCAGAGTAGCAAGTACAAAGAAAAGAAGGTATGGAATTTGACAAAGGCACGGGACCATTTTAGGTGTGAGCATTGAACTGCTGAAAATCTTAGGAGAAGCAGGAGTGGACTGGGTACTGAACTTGTTACGAACTGTCTGGGATGAAGAGAAAATCTCCAAAGACTGAGGAAAAAGCTGCATCGTACCAATTTACAAGCACCAAGATGATATGCTACTATTTGGTAGTAATAGAGGTATTAAGCTAATGGAACACCTAAACGAAAGTATGTGAAAGAGTAACTGATGGGAGATTGAGGAAGTTGGTTTCACTAAATGAACATCAGCACCGACTTGTGATAAATTTCCAAGTTCTTTGAAACAATTTAAGAAAATACTAGATAACCAACTGGTAGGGGTATTTCAGTCGCCTAGACAAAGAATACTGCAATGTATTAGAAACGTCGGCAAACTGTACGTGATGTGCAGACTACAACAACACGATTCAACCCGGAAAATAAACTAAATAATAGTTTGTTCATAGTCATTAGTTGAAGGTTACGTTTAGGTTAGGTGAGATAGGATAGGATCGGATCGTGTGTGTTTACCTGTGGATTTAGAGTGAATAGTGTATTACTGAAAATAGATGAATCTTTATAGAGGAGTAGACCATTTGTAAAACCAGCTGTGCGCATAAAATTACGAAAATGAGATACTGGTATCCCATGTTGGTTTATGATACTGGTTTCTAATTTAGCTATGTTTAAGGTTCCTATACAAGCTATAATAGGTTTAAATTTGACATGAAAATGGCAAATGGTTGCAAAACCTGCTACATGCATGGCATGTACGGATGCAAAGCATGCTAAATTCACAGACCAATGTTTACGTTTACAAAATCTGCTATATGTCTGTTACCTAACATGGCTGTCCTTCAGGTAGAGCTGCAAAACCTGTTATTTTCCTTTCCAAAAAACAGCATTGCACTCCTCTTTGTCAAAGAAGAAAATGATAAAACGCTTATTTCTACTGTAGATAGGTGAGCTGTACTGCATAGTGTAGAGATTCGGCTGTGAAAATCTGCTTGCAATTGTTTCCCTCTCTCACCAATTTCTCTGAGTTCATTGTTGTGGATGCAGCCTATCAGTTGACGGACTCATAAAACGTCTAACAGAAGATACCCCTGCCAAGGATTAGAAAGCTTATTCGGATGGCGTTCTTAAAAACCCTGGACAATGACATTTCCAATTTCAGAAAGCAAAGAGATTAACAGTCACAAGAAGCAAAAACAAGAAATCTCTCCTATTACGAGGAGAACCCTTCTACAATTTCGACACTGGCGAAGCAAAACGTTTGTGCGGGAAGGGGAAGAATTTTAAGATTGCTCACATCCTGGGTGACAGCCCTAAATGCAGATCAATTTTGATTGATTGACTGATTGATTGATTGATTGATTGATTGATTGATTGATTGATTGATTGATTGATTGACTGAAGGGGATAATTGATCCAATGTTTATAGACTGGAAGATAAATTCAGAAACTGCATTGTACTTTTGTGGATTTGGAAAAGGCGTGCGATAGAGTTTCAAGAGAGACATGGTTTACTGGTGTACTGGGGTCTGAGGAGACGAGATGTACCAGACAAATGTGTTAGAATAATAATTGTAGAAGATTTGCACTCCAGTAGGAGACTCTGAAACCTTTGATATTAGGATCGGTCTACACCAGGGATCTGCACTGAGTGTATTCTTATTTATCTTACTTCTGGGTATGCTGGGTGAGAATATCTGAGGGGTAAACAGGTGGGAAATGCACTTTGCAGTAGGTATAGTAGTTCTGGCAGACACTGCGGAGGAAAAATTACAGGAGCGGTGTGGAAATTGCAAGATACACTAGAAAGTGGTGGGCTGAGGGTAAATTTCGAAAGATAAATGATGGTGCATCGGAAACAGGGACAGGATATAACAGAAGTACTGTAGTCGACAGAAGAAGAAAACCGTTGAACCAAGGAGAAAACTTTAAATATCTTGGATCAGTCATAGCTGAGGAAGAATGGATCGAAGATAGATGGACACTAGAATTGACACTAAACACAAGACGGTATTAAGATTGGTACTGATCTATGGAACACAAATCTGGTACGAAAGAGAACAGAAGATGTTGGAGAGAAATGAGAATGTTGCAGTGGATGATGAGTGTGTCTCTTACAGAGAGAGATTACGAAATGAAGAAATTTGTCGAAGAGCTGAAGTGGTTGTCGTTACCGTGAAGATAAAGGTAAGCAGAGTGAGGTAGAATGGACATATTATGAAGAAAGAGGTTATAGGGCCTGTAAAGAGAGCATGGTATACACCTGCCAAAGAAAAGAGGTCAAGAGGAAGAAAAAAGTTGTAATGGAAGGACCTGATTTGAAAGGGCCTATAAGAGAAAGGACTTTCCGAAGAAGACGTAAAACACAGACAAAAATGAAGAAGATTCATTATCGCAGTCGATCCCAGAACTGGGACAATGTGGTGGTGAGGAAGAAGAAAATGTAGAAGGAGTTTCACGCACCCCACCATACGAATTAGAGAAAGGAGATGAATTCTACAGTGTACCGTAATTGGACAATTTCATTCTTCAGAAGTTTTAGGTAGTATAATGTAAAAACAAAATAACCTCTAATCAACTTCAATAACTGTATTTTAAGATAATGTACCATTTTAGTAATTGTTATCAATAAATAAGACATGGCGTGTTACCCTACCACGTGACTAACACAGGGAAAATAAAATAATCAAATCGGTGAGCATGTAAGATGATCCAAATTGACGGTCGTAAAAATGAATGAACTCTCATAGCATCACAAACTCAATTAGCTGTAACAGATTTCCCATTAATCACAATTTAAGAATGTTCCACCTCTGGTGGACGCAAGTGCTGAGAAATAATTAAATATTAATTCGGGGATCATATTTGATGTGGAAGAGCGAGCATGAAACTGATTTATTGAAGGCAAAATCAATATTAATTACATTCAGCCGTCAATCTTGCAATCCCAGTTGTTAACCTACATATGAAAGAACATAATTGCTCCTAAAAGGTACAACATTATGAACGAGCATAATTATATTATAGAGCCTGAGCTCCAAATACACAGAGACTAGCCTCAATAAAGTGATATGTCGCTCGTTACATTCTCAATTACACAATTAAGCAATTGGGTGAACCAACTTTGTGTTCATACACATGGCCCCCATGATGGGGGCTGTTCCCCAATAAAGCAAAGCAAAGCCATGAAGGCCCTTGGAGGGGTAGAAGGTAAAGGCTTCCACTATCCGTAACCTCGGCACTTGATGGGGTCGAGTGGTTAGCTCTACGCCCGGCCGCCTTTGCCCCCAGGAATGAACCTGGTATTCATTTTTGGTGTAGGCTGAGTGAACCTCAGAGCCATGTGCACCGCCGGAAGTGGAAATCTCTGTTCTTACATTTTACGACTTCCTGACGGGGATTCGAACCAACGTCCTTCCGGGCAAACCGAGCACGCCTTTACCGCCTCGGCCAGGCAGCCCCTTGCTGTTCCCCAACGGAACTTAATATAACCACGGTTACCCATAAAACCCCAATTAATATACAGTGACATACTGCTCATCCTAATAGGCCTTAAGAATGAAGGTTACAGTAAATGTAGGCCATTAACAAAAGGAAAGGAAGCGAAACACCAGCACTCCTTAAAACAAAATATGGGAAACACAAGAACATAAGTGGGCTTAAGGCCCAATGACACAGATGCTAATCACATGCTAAAAATTGTGACTACAGGGGGAAGGTTTAAAGGCCGAGACTAATTTCTAAAATTTAGAGGATGAAGTTTTTTTGCTAGTTGCTTACGTCGCACCGACACAGATAGGTCTTATGGCGACGATGGGATAGGAAAGGCCTAGGAATGGGAAAGAAGCGGCCATGGTCTTGATTAAAGTACAGCCTGGTGTGAAGATAGGAAACCACGGAAAACCATCATTAGGGCTGCCGACAGTGGGGTTCGAACCTACTATCTCCCGAATACTGGATACTGGCCGCACTTAAGCGACTGCAGCTATCGAGCTCGGTTTCATTATGATTAGGCAGAGATTCAGAAACCAGGTGTTGGATTGCAAAACTTTCCCAGGAGCAGATGTGGACTCTGACCGCAACTTGTTGGCCATGAAATGCCATCTGAAGCTGAAGAAATTGAAGAAAGGAAAGAATGCAAAAAGATGGGATCTAGACAAGTTGACAGAAAAGAGCGTGAGAGATTGTTTCAAGGAACATGTTGCACAGGGACTCAATGGAAAGACTGAAGGAAACACAGTAGAAGAAGAATGGACAGTCATGAAGAATGAGGTTAGTAAGGCTGCTGAAGAGACGTTAGGAAGAAAGGAAAGATCAACAAAGAATCAATGGATAACTCAAGATATACTAGACCTGATCGATGAACGACGAAAATACAAGAATGCAAAAAATGAAGAGGGCAGAAAAAAAGAATACAGGCGATTAAAGAATGAAGTCGATAGCAAGTGCAGGGCAGCTAGGGAAGAATGGCTTAAGGAGAAGTGTAAGGATGTTGAAAGTTGTATGGCCCTAGGAAAGGTAGATGCTGCATACAGGAAAATCAAGCAAACCTTTGGAGAAAGGAAAGCTAGGTGTATGAATATTAAAGAGCTCAGATGGAAAAACACTTGTAGGGAAAGAAGACAAGGCAGAAAGAGGACAGGAACATATCCAACAGTTGTATCAAGGTAAGGGCTTAGATGATATGGTTCTGGAACAAGAAAAGGCTGTTGATGTTGATGAAATGGGTGACTCAATGTTGAGGTCAGAATTCGATAGAGCTTTGAGAGACCTAAATAGGAGCAAAGCATCTGGAATTGATGGCGTTCCATCTGAATTACTGACTACTTGAGGAGAAACCAGCATGGCGAGGTTATTCTATTTGGTGTGTAAGATGTATAATACAGGAGAAGCGCCATCCGATTTTCGGCAGAATGTTGTTATACCTATTCCCAAGAACGCCGGTGTTGACAAGTGCGAAAACTACCGCATCACCAGTTTAGTATCTCACTCCCGCAAAATTCCAACACGTTTTATTTACAGAAGAATGGAAAGAAAAGTTGAAACTGAGTTAGGAGAAGATCAATTTGGCTTCAGAAGAAATGTAGGAACACGTGAAGCAATCCTGACTTTACATATGATCTTGGAGGATCGAATTAAGACGGGCAAGCCCACATACATGGCGTTCGTAGATCTAGAAAAGGGCACTTGATAATGTTCAATGGACCAAGCTATTTGAGATTCTGAAGGTGATCGGGATCAGGTACCGAGAAAGAAGAATTTTCTACAATCTATACAAAAATCAGTCTGCAGTGATAAGAATCGAGAGCTATGGAAAAGAAGCATCAATCCAGAAAGGGGTGAGGCAAGGCTACAGTTTCCCCCCTCCTTTTCAATGTTTACATAGAACAGGCAGTAAAGGGAATAAAAGGGAAATTTGGAAAGGGAATCACAGTCCAAGGAGAGGAGATTTGCCGATGATGATGTTATTTTATCTGAGACTGCAGAAGATCTGGAGAAGTTGCTGAATGGTGTAGACAGAGTCTTGCGTGAGGAGTACAAGATGAAAATAAATAAGTCCAATGGAGTGCAGTCGTACGAAGGCAGGTGATGCAGGAAATATTAGATTAGGAAATGAAGTCTTAAAGGAAGTATCCATTGTTACTTGGGTAGTAAAATAACTAACGATGGCAGAAGTAAGGACATAAAATGCAGGCTAACACAAGCAAGGAAGGCCTTTCTTGCTCACTTCGAACATTGATATAGGAATTAGAAAAAAATGTTTTTGAAGACTTTCGTTTGGAACGTGGCATTGTATGGAAGTAAAACATGGACAATAACTCGCTCAGAAAGAAAGAGAATATACGCTTTTGAAATGTGGTGTTACAGAAAAATGCTGAAAGTGAGATGGATAGATCGAATCACGAAAGTGAATCGAATTGGTGAGAGGAGATCAGTGTGGCAAAATTTGACGAGAAGAAGAGAGAGAATGATAGGACACATCGTAAGACACCCAGGACTTGTGCAGTTGGTTTCTGAGGGAAGATTTTTTTTTTTTTTTTTTTGCAAGCTGCTTTACGTCGCACCGACACAGATAGGTCTTATGGCGACGATGGAATAGAAGGGGGCCAGGAGTGGGAAGGAATCGGCCGTGGCCTTAATTAAGGTACAGCCCCAGCATTTGCCTGGTGTGAAAATAGGAAATCACGGAAAACCATCTTCAGGGCTGCCGTCAGTGGGGTTCGAACCCACAATCTCTCGAATACTGGAAGCACTTAAGCGACTGCAGCTATCGAGCTCGGTCTGAGGGAAGTGCAGGGGGTAAGATATGAATATGACAAACCGATTAGAGCAGACGTAGTATGCAGCAGTTATGTAGAAATGCAAAGGTTAGCAGAGGATAGGGTGGCATGGAAGGCTGCATCAAACTGGTCTATGGATTGATGACTCAAACAACAACAGGGAATATAAATTGAGTACGAAGACTGCGCGGAAGTTCGTACATATCAGCGAAAAATGAAAGGATTATATATTGTAATTTAAGGAAACCCGCTGAAATCCCCCCCCCCCCAAACCCACGCCGGCACAATCACATATTTAGGTAAATTCTGTCATTACCTGTCAGCGTTAGATCTTCTTCAAGCCGGTCACGCCCTGACTCCTGGCCCATCTAACCTCCGTAGGGCCACACTCTCAATCACCGGAGCATATCAGACAAGATGGCCCTAAAACACTGCCTGGCATTACATCGATCCACAGGGGGAAGTTCTAGACTATATATGAATCCAGAACGCTGATAAGCTAAATTTCAATACACTCCCCTGAGTTCTGATTAGCTAGAGAACTTAGTTACAGGCATGTGATACGCAGATTACATTAGAATAGAGGCGGGAAACTATCGATAGTGCTATCGATAGTTATCGATAGCGATTACTATCGTCTGACATCGATAGTCAGTTGCCTATTATCGATAGTCACGATAGGTTTTTTTTTTTTTTTTTTTTCCTTATTGGCTTATTTTTCACACTAACAGAAAATGTACAGCTGTTTCACGGTTTGGTAGTAACTTTAATATAGTCTACCAGTTTAAAACTGTGAACATATAAATATGCCCAAAAGAAAGATACCTGAAGTTTGGAAGTGGTTTAGGCGTAGTGAGGATAAAAGTTAGCTAAGTGCAATGAGTGTGGAAAAAGTTCGGAACTGTCAATCGCACTCACCTCCGGTAATACTGTAATACAACCTCTACAACAGAATATCCCGTAAATGGAATTATAATAGATTGTTCAGTATTTACAGGCTTACATTTTTTCCACACGAATGTATGTTCTACATCTCCCATCACCATCGTTTCCGACAAAATATCTTCCTCACAATCATTAGAAAAAACAGGTCTTCATGCGACAAATCATTATCACTACTATCAGAATCACCAATATCATTTAGAGATTCATCTTTGATGTAAGCGAGTCTCTTGTCATTAGACAAACATTTCTTCCGTTTCGCGCTCGCCATTTCTGTTTACGTTGTCAGCTGGTGAGTCATAGATTGTATAACTTATAGGCGAGAGAAGATAAGGCAAATTTCAGGCCAAAGGCTTCACGAAAGCAATTGAAAACTCTCCTGCCATCCGCTGAGAATGTTGTATAAGAGTTTTCCAAAGATATTACTATACCCGAGAAAATGTCGAGCGATCGCAAAATGAACACTGCAGCTGAACGAGAATTTCTCTTGCGGTCACGTTATGGGCAAGCGCGTGGCAGCTCGAGAATGTCTCGGACATGCCACTAAAGATATTTACGAGTGATTCTGATTTGAATTTCAGAAATTACATAGTATGAAATAGTTGTAATTTCTACTGAATTTTTTTGTGGATTGTGTTCAATGAATGTTCTATTTGCATGCATAATGACATGATTCGTTCCACGTTTTGAAAACTATCGATTACTATCGATAGTATAGTTCTTAATATCGGAAAATATCGATGGCGATTACTATCGATAGTTTGCCGCCTCTACACTAGAGGAGGTACCTGGTGAAGTGTTGACAACTTCGGCACATGAAAAATATAACCAGTACAAAGGTTCACCAACTATAACAAACTACATTTCTATGGTGATTAACTGGGACTTAACCCACCAGAGATGGCTAGAAAATAGATGCCAGAGCCATCTAACCATCGGCAGTAGGGCAGGAGGGCCTGCTAATATAATAAACATTCCCCAACCCGGACTTCACAAGAGAAATGGCGTACGGCGACCTCTCCGGAGTGTTTCTCGAGTAAGGCTAAGAGCTATGTAATATGATTAAATCTTACAACGTATAGACTACTGTACTTTATATAAATACAATTCTGTATGCAATGTATATAGAATTCCGTAACGATGCACGGGTACGCCAGCTACTTTCTGGTAATTTTAAAATAAATGATTTAAATTACCCACACAAAAATACGTACAATATTATTTCTTTAATTTGTAACAGTTACAAAATAAATATATTTTGACTTAGTCATTGATTTAAATCATAGAAACCCTAACAATAACAACAACCGGAAGGATGTAACTTTTTCTTTTGGATCGACTAGGATTTGACCCGCAAATGCATTAGTGAGAAGCTATCACGTATCACCACACCCCACTCGCACTCCCAACAACCATTTAATTATCTGACTTTTCGTTCCTATAATGACGCGTATCATACTGTAATCGGGTATGATGACAGAACAAGGCTTTAGAATAACAGTGCCTGTGCTGTTGAAAGAATTCAATGAGGTCGTCATTTTTTTAATACGGAGGCTGGCTTCCGAGAAGCAGCTACTACAATTCATTATGTTGAGGAAAGATCACACCCATACACCG
Source organism: Anabrus simplex (assembly GCF_040414725.1). Taxonomy (NCBI): domain Eukaryota; kingdom Metazoa; phylum Arthropoda; class Insecta; order Orthoptera; family Tettigoniidae; genus Anabrus; species Anabrus simplex. Next base: position 111,466,797 of record NC_090268.1, read on the forward strand.
CACACACACAGGTCTGGTGTTCGACAACATCCATTAGGAGGCCATTAAAATCACAGCTTCGCATTTTCTGTGTGGGTGGGCTAACGTTAATGACATTTTAATTACTCTGTGGTATGAAGAGAGGTCCATCCTATACCGAGAATTTAACGCCACTTACGGAACCATCTTACGAAGAGATTTTGAGCAAAAGACCAAACAAACCGATTTTTCTTCGTTTAATATTTTTGTTCTTTTTACAAGCGAATGGACCTCTTAGGTTCACGCTGCAACTTCATTTCTTTCTCTTCGTGCGGAGTTTTCTCTGTGTCCTTTATGCGTTCGATGGCCTGCTTCTGTTGTTCATCTGTCATCTTATTATTATTATTATTATTATTATTATTATTATTATTGGTGGTGAAGTACAACTGGGCAACCGTCCTCTCATAACACTTATCCCCCTGTGGGTGGGTGGGGGGCGGAAGTATAAAACCCACAGTATCCCCTGCCTGTCGTAGGATGCGACTGAAAGGGGCCCCAGGTGCACTCAACTTGGGAACGTTGATTGGAGACCACGGGGCCCTTAGCTGAGTCCTGGCATTGTTTCCATTAAGTTGTGCTAGGCTCCTCACTTTCATCTATCTTATCCCACCTCTCTTGGCCAATTCTTGTTCTTTTCCGACCCTGACGGTATTAGGTACAGAGGCCTAGGGAGTCTTTCATTTTCACGTCCTTCGTGACCTTGGTCTTTCTTTGGGCGGTACCATTTTTCGAAGAGTCGGTTCCCTTCCTATTTTTTTTTTTCTAGTGGCTTTACGTCGCACCGAAATAGATAAATCTTATGGCAACGATGGGATAGGAAAGGCCTAGGAGTTGGAAGGAAGCGGCCGTGGCCTTAATTAAGGCCCTTAATTAAGATACAGCCCCAGCATTTGCCCGGTGTGAAAATGGGAAACCACGGAAAACCATCTTCAGGGCTGCCGACAGTCGGATTCGAACCCACTATCACCCGGATGCAAGCTCACAGTCGCGCGCCTCTAACCTCACGGCCAACTCGCCCGGTTTTCCCATTTTCCCTTCCGATTACTGTTAATAGAAGGTGGTTGCCTAGTTGTACTTCCTCTTAAAACAATAATCACCACCACCACCACCACCACTTCTCTTAACACTAATCAGAGGAGAAAAGGGAGAGGTTCTCCTTCGAAGAATAGGCAATTGAGGCGGTGGTGGTGGTGGTGGTGATTATTGTTTTAAGACGCAGTACAAAAATTGAAATAAAATTAAAACTATTTATTAAACGGAGGAATTTGTAAAAGAATAAGTAAACAATGATGTTATTAAGCCGAAAAGGACGCTGAAGGCGAAAGAAAGGGAGAGACTACGACGGCCGAGGGGCGTGAAAATGAGACTCCCTACGCCATGCAAACTTGATAGCGTCAGGGTCGAAAGTGAAGGAGAGTTGACTAAGGCAGGTCGGATAAAAAATACGAAAGCGAGGAGCCTTACACATTACTCGACTAAGAGGAAGTAATGTCACATAGCTAGGGGTCCGGAAGCCACCAATTCACCCTCCCAAGATTAAAGTTTCAGGATAGAGGCTTTTCAGTCGCCTCTTAGGACAGGTAGGGGATACCGTGGATATTATTCTACCGCCTCCACCCACAAGGGGACTCACTTTAAATTGAGATTAAGTGAAAATTTGTGATCGGTGGAGTAACTCACTCTTCATCCATTGTCCTTGGTGCCTGCCTGTCGTAAGAGGCAACTAAAAGGGGCCCCAGGGGCCCTTACCTTCGGAGCGTGAGTTGGCGACCACAGGGCCCTTAGCTCAGTCCTGGCATTTATTCCACTTACATATGCCAGGCTCTTTACTTTCATCTATCCTATCCGACCTCCTTGGTCAACTCTTGTTTTCTTCCTACCCCGATGGTATTAGAGCATTCGAGGCCTAGAGAGTCCTTCGTTTTCACGACCTTCGTGGCCTTTGTCATTCTTTGGTCGATACCTTCATTTTTCGAAGTGTCTGATTACTGTTAATAGAGGATAGTTGCCTAGTTATACTTCCTCTTAAAACAATAATCACCACCACCGTCGTGATCGGAAGAGAGAACAAGAGTTGGCCAAGGGAGGTTGAATAAGAAAGATTAAAGCGAGGAGCCTTAAACATATAGGTGGAAGCAATGTCTTACTCAGCTAGGGAAACCGTGGTCGCCAACCCAATCTCCCAAGTTCAGAGTCTCTGATCCCTATTATAGTCTCTTCTTACGACACGTAGGGTAAGGCGTGGGAGTATTCTACTGCTCCCATCCACACGTTTTTTAAAGGCTAAATGCCTAACTTTTCAGTAGGCCTGAAATTAATCTAGTTAAATATCTTCACGTTTTGTACACAGTCCCCCCCCCCCCCCCAGCAAAAAATGCATGTTCTAATTTACTGCACGTTTTATTTTGCTATTTGAATGTAGGCCCTACGTGCGTTATTCAGCAAGCAGTCGGCAATGCAAAAGCAGCAGAAATCAATCAGTGATCAATGATCTGCATTATGGAGGTCGCCCAGGTGGCATATTACCTACGGATCCCAATGTGCGAGGTAGCGAGTTCAAACTCGGCAGAGGTAGTTGGATTTTTGAAGGGTGGAAATAAGTCCACTGGACACTCCATGTCGTACGATGTCGCCATTTAGGCCTAAAAGATCTCTGGTGACACATTTGGTGTTTACCCGACAAAATTCATTAAATCTCAGCCACAGACGCCCAAGAGAGTTTCGGTTTACTCGATCTGCCATCTAGTAGGCCTATACTAAAACGGAACGTCGAAATTGACGAGCAGACAGCCATTATTATTATTATTATTATTATTATTATTATTATTATTATTATTATTATTATTATTATGTCCGACTCGTTGGCTGAATGGTCAGCGCATTGGCCTTCGGTTCAGAGGGTTCCAGGTTCGATTACCGGCCGGGTCGGGGATTTTAACCTTCATTGCTTAATTCCAATGGCCCGGGAGCTATTTGTTTGTGCTGTCCCCAACATCCCTGCAACTCACACACCACACATGACACTATCCTACATCACAATAACACGCAGTTACCTACAAATGGCAGATGCCGCCCATCCTCATCGGAGGATCTGCCTTACAAGGGCTGCACTCGGCTAGAAATAGTCACACGAAATTATTATTATTATCATTATTATTATTATTGTTATTATTATGAACTAGCCTTTTCTTAAATATTTTCAACGAACTTGGACATTTATCGAACATTTCCCTTGATCATTTATTACAATCTCTTACTCCTCGTCCTATAAATAAATATTTACCCCAAATTGTCCGTCTCCATGGCTAAATGGATAGTGTGCTGGTCTTTGGTCACAGGAGTCCCGGGTTCGATTCCCGGCGGGGTCGAGAATTTTAACCATAGTTGGTTAATTTCGCTGACATGGGGGCTGGGTGTATGTGTCGTCTTCATCATCATTTCATCCTTATCACGACGCGCAGGTCGCCTACGGGAGTCAAATCAAAAGACCTGCATCTGGCGAGCCGAACTTGTCCTCGGACACTCCCGGCACTAAAAGCCCTACGCCATTTCATTTCATTTTGCCCCAATTTGTCCTTTTGAATTCATCTTTTTCTTCATATTATATTTCCTATTTTTAAAAGCTCCGCTCAAGCTTACTCCTTATGTATTTTCATGCTAACTCACCATTGACAGATCGAAACATACCACCTAGTCGAGCATCTCTTCTCCTTACTCCCAAGTCTTCACAGCCCAATGTTTGCAACCTTTCAGTAATACTACTCGTTTGTCGCAAAACACCCACAACAAATCATGCTGCTTTCCTTTGAATTTTTTTTCCAGTTCTTTTTTTTCATACTCGAAATGCGGTCTTACCAGAGACTTATATGCCCTCTCCTTTACATCCTTACTACAAACCCTCAATAATCCCATAACCATGTGAAGAGATCTGTAACTTTTCTTAACTACCTCGTTGATATAATTATCCCAATGACGATCATTCCTTGTATTAACACCTACGTACTTACAGTGTTCTTTATGAGATACTATCACCCCATCAACACGATAATTAAAACTGAAAGGACCTTTCCTCTTGGTGAAACTTACAACTTGACTTTTAATAAAATTTACATTCATACCATCATCTGCTGTCCATCTCACTACATTGTTAAGTTCCCATGCAGTCGCTCACAACCCTGCAACTCATTTACTACTCTATACAGCAGGGCATCTCAAACGCCCAAACCTCACGCGTGCAAATTGAGGCGCAGAGTACCTGTGCACAATGCATCGGTCCCACTCGGCTCGGCTCGGACCAACACTTCGTCTCTGGGCCACTCGGCTAAGCTCGGCTCAACTCGGGTCGGAATTGGAACGCTACGGAGCAAGTGAGGAAGTGGGAGACAGGTGGAGGGAGCGAGACAGGGGTGGGAAAGAGAGAGACAGCGCTATTGCTCCAAATCGAGGAGTGGGGGTCTGCACTCTGGTCAACCAAGCGAAGTCGTCTTTTGCACCGTGCACAGTGCCACTCTGAGAGGCCCTGCTATACAGTATAACATCATCTAAAAATATCCTTATCTGTGTATCCATATCTTGACTCATATTATTTATATTATATATTGCACCCTGGTGGGGGGTGGAAGGGGGGAAACGCAGCAGAAGCACGAAGCTGGTATTGAGAGTTTATGAACACAACATTATCATTCACTGTGTCGCGGATCAGTACCGTGTATAGCAATCTAGGGCCCTGAGGCATGCTTGAATACGTTGAGGCTCACTCACCGAAGCATCAACTTGTTCTGGGGCAGATTATCCCACTCTTGGTTAGCAGCTTCAGTCTATTGCTGAATGTTAGCAGAGGGATTGGGATGGTAGGCAATTGCTCCCTTCATTTCACGTCATACATGTTCAACACAGTTCATATCCGCAGAATATGCCGACCACACCAACCGCTGTATGCCATACGCCTCAAGGAAATCACTGATCACTCTGGCTGGATTGGCACGACCACCGATAGTTGGTACTCTATAACCCATATATATCTTTCTTAGATGTAACTCTGAAGTAGTGCAACAGTGATATTGTGAAAGATATTGTGAAAATTATTACTTTGACTACTATTTAGCGAGTTGGCCGTGCGGTTAGGGGCCCGCAGCTGAGAGCTTGCATTCGGGAGATACCGGTTTCGAATCCCACTGTCGGCATCCCTGAAGGAAATTTTCCATGATTTCCCATTACGACACCAGGCAAATGCTGGCGCTGTAACTTAGTTAAGACCACGGATAGAATCCCTTCGTCACCATAAGACTGTGTATATCGGTGCGCCGTAAAACAATTTGTAAAAAAATATTAAGTACTTACGCTGCCCTAATAAAGACACAACTGAGCTAATATTATAGTATAGAATCCATTCAATTTCATCTCACAAAATTTATGTGAAAATTAAAGAGAAGTGATGAATTAAGGCTTTTACACTAAAAACACATTTTGCCTGCCGTAGACAGGCTTACAGCTGGAGAAATATAAATTTAAGACTTAATAAATAGGTTTTAATTGCAATAAATGTTTACAGTATCTGCCATTATGTTTCGTAACGCTTAATTATAATAAGGTGTATTATTACAATTACTGTAATTTGAGCAAGTGGAAACAAATTTTGCGTGCGTAAAATCCTATTTTAGCTGCCTCAAATCGTATTTTTGGTGCCTAAAACTGTATCGTTACTGTCTCTTTGATATTTACAACCTATTTTACGTGACTTAGTGGTGGTGGTGATTGTTGCTTTTAGAGGAAGTACAACTAGGTAAACGCTCTTATCTGAACAAATTAAATGAAAGAAAGTGAAAATAAATGTAAAACTATTTATTATTAGCTACCTCTGTGGATCAGTGGTAAAGTGTCGGCCTCCGGATACCAAGATAGTGGGTTCAAACCAGGCAGAGTTTGGATTTTTGAACGGCCATTTGACACTCCCTGTCGTACGATGCCGGCATGTGAAATATCTCTGGTGAAAAATTTAGCGATTACCTGACAAAATGTATTAGAAAGTCAGCCATAAACGCCCAAGAGAGTTTCGGTTTTCAATGGCATATAGTAGGCCTAAAGTACAACGAAGCGTCGAAATTTTCAAGCAAGCAACCACATGACATCAAATTAAAATGCTTGCACACGATAGCTAAGGCCATACGATTATTATTATTATTATTATTATTATTATTATTATTATTATTATATTATTATTATTATTAACAACAAATTCATTCATTCATTCTTTCTTTCTTTCTTTCTTTCTTTCTTTCTTTCTTAATCTGTTTACCCTCCACGTTTGGTTTTCCCTCGGACTCAGCGAGGATCTCACCTCTACCGCCTAAAGGACAGTGTCCTGGAGCGTGAGACTCTGGGTCGGGGGATACAACTGGGGAGAATGATCCTACGTCACCCAGGCGGCCTCACCTATTATGCTGAGCAGCGGCCTTGTGGAGGATGGAAGATTGGAGGGGATAGACAAAGAAGAGGGAAGGAAGCGGTCGTGGCCTTAAGTAAGGTACCATCCCGGTATTTGCCTGGTGGAGAAGTGGGAAACCATGGAAAACCACTTCGAGGGTGGCTGAGGTGGGAAACAAACCCACCTCTACTCAGTTGACCTCCCGAGGCAAGTGGACCCCGTTCTAGCCCTCGTACCACTTTTCAAATTTCGTGGCAGAGCCGGGAAACGAACCCGAGCCTCCGGGGGTGGCAGCTAATCTCACTAACCACTACACCACAGAAGCGGACAAAGTTAATTCTTAAGGGTCTAAAGTTTCCGTCCATTAATACGTAAATATTCAGGTTGTCGACAATATTAAAACGAATTTATCACTTGTACTAGCAATCGTTGTGATTTTATTGTCACTTAAAGTCCTTCTGTAGGAAGAAAACATTCCATATCCATAATATTAGTTCACAGTCATTTCAGAAAGAGCTATGGGGACCCCCTGGATTCCGTGGATCCCACTTTGAGTTCCACTGTGTTAGTGGCTATAATGGTATGTTCAGGGTTAAAATAGCTCAACAGAACTCTTTGTTAAACAATAACCCCTATTTAGATACGACATTCTCAATTTCACGGTAACAAAGCAATGGTTAAACAACTGTACAGGAATTTACCACACCCAAAACTTAGCCAGTTTAAGATCAGCTTCGGCGTACCATTACGGTGACACATTAGCATAATGTGAAGACGGGCCACACAGACTGTCAGGGTGTCTAGCTTGGGTGGCAGTCTGACACACACACACACACACACACACACACACACACACACACACACACACACACACACACACACACACACAAGTGATGTATAATTACAGGACGAACATTTCATTTGAATCATAAAACAGTTTATAGTTCGAACATTTCAAGTGAGGCTTCATGCCGTCAACATTCCACAGAGCATTCATTTGATATTATGGTGGGTCAACACATCCTGACCTAGGACTGTAACCTAGTTACTTTGCTCGTTGAGACAGCTCAGACAATTTACAAAAGGGATTGCTCCAACACAAAGACTGTCGATCTTCTACGAATAAATACCTGTTCATTCTGAAAATTCCAAACGACAGGTAGGTTGATAGGTTGTTGTATAGCACATTCCTGCCGGACTGAGTGACTCAGACGGTTAGAGTTCTAATTTTCTGAGCGCAGGTTCGACCCTGGTGCAGTCTAGTGGTATTTGAAAGTGCTAAAATAAGACAGCCTCGGCACGTAAAAGAAAGTGAGTGGGATGAAATTCGGGCATCTCGACGTCTCCGAAAACACAAATAAATGAGTAGGACCTATAACCATAGCATTATTATTATTATTATTATTATTATTATTATTATTATTATTATTATTATTATTATTATTATTATTATTATTATTATCTTCCTCCGCAGCGTGACGGTTAGCGTTATTAGCTGCCGTCCTCGGGGGCCCGGGTTCGATGCCCGCAACTTTAAAGAACAGGAGGGTTGGTATTTGGTCGAAATGGTACATGCAGCTCACCTCCAATGGGGGTGTGCCTGAAAAGAGCTGCACCACCTCGGGATGAGGACACGAGTTTGCATCATCATCATATTGCTTATTTTTTGTGCACATAAATACATAAATAAATAATTAATAAATAAATAAATAAATAAATAAATAAATAAATAAATAAATAAATAAATAGAAACTATAGCCCCACGCCTCTTGTCCGACTCGTTGGCTGAATAGTCAGCGTACTGGCTTTCGGTTCAGAGGGTCCTGGTCCTTGTGTTTAATTTAATAGCTTCTGATTAATTCTTCTTGCTCGGGGACTGGGTCTTTGTGTCCGTCCCAACACTCTTCTCTTCATATTCACACAACACACTACACTACACTACCAACCAGCACAGAAACACGCAACAGTGATTACATCCCTCCACATAGGGTTGGCGTCAGGAAGGCCATCCGGCCGTAAAAGAGGGCCAAATCCACCCGCGACCCCACAGGTGTGGGAAAAGCGGTAGGAAAAGAAGAAGAAGATAGTCCCGCGCCTCTTATATTCAGAGCATTTAAAAACTGATTCTAGCCATCGTCGTACTGGTCTCCCTCTGCTTCTGTTACCCTCCACATAGCGTTGCCATATACACTGACTGACAGAACAAATGCAACACCAAGAAGGAGTGGTTCGAAAGGGATGAAAGTTGGGGAAAAAACAGAGAAGGCACGGACGAATAATTGATGTTTATTTCAAACCGATATGCAGGTTACACAATGCGCACGGCATCGACTCAGTAGGATGTAGGACCACCGCGAGCGGCGATGCACGCAGAAACACGTCGAGGTACAGAGTCAATAAGAGTGCGGATGGTGTCCTGAGGGATGGTTCTCCATTCTCTGTCAACCATTTGCCAAAGTTGGTCGTCCGTACGAGGCTGGGGCAGAGTTTGCAAACGGCGTCCAATGAGATCCCACACGTGTTCGATTGGTGAGAGATCCGGAGAGTACGCTGGCCACGGAAGCATCTGTACACCTCGTAGAGCCTGTTGGGAGATGCGAGCAGTGTGTGGGCGGGTATTATCCTGCTGAAATAGAGCATTGGGCAGCCCCTGAAGGTACGGGAGTGCCACCGGCCGCAGCACATGCTGCACGTAGCGGCGGGCATTTAACGTGCCTGAATACGCACTAGAGGTGACGTGGAATCATACACAATAGCGCCCCAAACCATGATGCCGCGTTGTCTAGCGGTAGGGCGCTCCACAGTTACTGCCGGATTTGACCTTTCTCCACGCCGACGCCACACTCGTCTGCGGTGACTATCACTGACAGAACAGAAGCGTGACTCATCGGAGAACACGACGTTCCGCCATTCCCTCATCCAAGTCGCTCTAGCCCGGCACCATGCCAGGCGTGCACGTCTATGCTGTGGAGTCAATGGTAGTCTTCTGAGCGGACGCCGGGAGTGCAGGCCTCCTTCAACCAATCGACGGGAAATTGTTCTGGTCGATATTGGAACAGCCAGGGTGTCTTGCACATGCTGAAGAATGGCGGTTGACGTGGCGTGCGGCGTGCGGGGCTGCCACCGCTTGGCGGCGGATGCGCCGATCCTCGCGTGCTGACGTCACTCGGGCTGCGCCTGGACCCCTCGCACGTGCCACATATCCCTGCGCCAACCATCTTCGCCACAGGCGCTGCACCGTGGACACATCCCTATGGGTATCGGCTGCGATTTGACGAAGCGACCAACCTGCCCTTCTCAGCCCGATCACCATACCCCTCGTCAAGTCGTCTGTCTGCTGGAAATGCCTCCGTTGACGGCGGCCTGGCATTCTTAGCTATACACGTGTCCTGTGGCACACGACAACACGTTCTACAATGACTGTCGGCTGAGAAATCACGGTACGAAGTGGGCCATTCGCCAACGCCGTGTCCCATTTATCGTTCGCTACGTGCGCATCACAGCGGCGCATTTCACATCATGAGCATACCTCAGTGACGTCAGTCTACCCTGCAATTGGCATAAAGTTCTGACCACTCCTTCTTGGTGTTGCATTTGCTCTGTCAGTCAGTGTATTACGAACAATCCACTGTTTTATGGAGTTAAAAGAACGTCCAGGCCGAAAACCGAGAAGTCTGCGATATTTTACTCTAATTATTTAGAAATTTAGAAAGTCAATTTCGGGTAATTTCAATTTTTCGCCAAATACCAGTCATCATGAACAAAGTAAATGAAGGTAGTCAATACACTTATCTTTGCAATCACAGCAGCGATATTGCAATGGCTGTGTTTCTGGCGATCAGTATTCTGAACTGTTCAAAATTGTAGGATATTATTTCTCTGTTCCTGGACATAATGCGAATGCAGGGAGAGATTTTTTATTATGTCTGCCCAATGGATAGAAGACAGAAACAAGTCAACAATAACATCTGTAAATGCAATGTTGTAAGAACAATACAACACGAAACATGTTAAGTTGTAGCTAGTTTTATAGACTCATACAAAATCAAACCAAGTTCCTTTCTTCTGCTCTTGGATATGGGAAATACGAGTGGTATTCTTAGTGCATTATAAGAACACATTTTTGTCGTAATACATGTTATCGTCATTAAATGATATGTATACAAACAAGCAGTACTAATGCTGTTTTCTTACGATAAATGCTTCCTAGTATCTGCCGTAATAGTAAGTAAATTATGTCCTGGTTCCGGAATTATGGTATCCCTACCTCCACAGGCACCCCATCTCCCTCGTTCACTTCACATGACCCCACCAACAAAGTCGATTTATGCATGCAATTTCGTCAAACTTCAAATATTTTCTTAAACAATCTGAACTTACAATTTGTGTGTGTGTGTGTGTATACAGTATATGCCTGTGTGTTTAACCAATATGAAATGTGTATGTAATTATGTAAGTGCTTATTCACCAGGCTGGCTGTCTGGTCTACCACAGACCGAAGATAAATAAATGTTAAAGAAACCTGTACCATGATAATACCAACACTGTGCTCAACTCCGACTGCCGTGGTAATTAATCAAACGAAACTGTGATGAGTAAACGTACGCAAAAATAGTTTAATTAGAAAAAGAAAATCAAATTCCGTGTAAATAAACATAAAGGTGGTCAAATCTAAAAAGCGAAATAAATTATACATTAATGGTCCGACTCAATGGCTGAATGGTCAGCGTTGAGGCCTTTGGTTCAGAGGGTCCCGGGTTCAATTCCCGGCCGGGTCGGGGATTTTAATCGCGTCTGATTAATTCTTCTTGCTCGGGGACTGGGTCTTTGTGTCCGTCCCAACACTTTCATCTTCACATTCAGACAACACACTACACTGTCAACCAGCACACAAACACGTAATAGTGACTACATCTCTCCACATAGGGTTGCGTCAGGAAGAGCATCCGGCCGTAAAACAAGGCCAAAACCAAATACCGTATTTACGCGAATAGTCTCCGACGCCGAATAATCCCCGCACTCTAATTTTAGGAAGGATCATTTTAAAACATTTTTTAAATGAACTAAAATTCCTTCCATCGAAAGAGTAACGTAGGCATAAACAAATATTGCATATCACTCCGCGAGGTCTTTACGCAAATATGAACGTGTACATTTACGGATATAGCTGCTTTGCCTGAACATATTTGAGATTATAAAAATACATTATCACTGCTATAAAATATATTTGCCATTAAAATTAGCAAGTACGCCTGGGAATTTCATTAATCTGAACTTGCAATAGGCTCGATTCCCTCTAGCCTAGATCGTATGATTCATTGTCTCTTGCATCACTAGAATACTCTCCTAAATTACTTACAAATTAGTCACACACCACATCTAAAACACTTTTCAGACGCGGTCTCATTTTACTCGGATATTAACACGAGTGGTGGTGGTGGTGGTGGTGGTGGTGGTGGTGGTGGTGGTGATTATTGTTTTAAGAGGAAGTACAACTAGGCAACCATCCTCTATAGAATACTAATCAAAGGGAAAAAGGGAAGGGATCCGACACTTTGAAAAATGAAGATATCGGTCAAAGAAAGACAAGGGCCACGAAGGGCGTGAAAATGAAAGACTCCCTAGCCCTCGCAAACCTAATAGCGTCGGGATCGGAAAAGAACAAGAGTTGACCAAGGGAGGTCGGATAGGATAGATGAAAGTGAGGAGCCTGGCACAAGTAAGTGGAAGCAATGCCAGGACTCAGCTGAGGGTCCCGTGGTCGCCAACCCACGCTCCAATGTTCAGAGCCCCTGGGGTTATTATTAACACGACCGATGTCGGATCATTCTTTTCGTAAAATGTAAACACTTGAAACAGACACACATGCGAACACTGATGTTAGGTCTGCGATATAGTAAAACCCCGTTAATTCGAACTCTTTGGAACGCAAAAGTCGGACTTCGACCTAACTGCCAACTCGTGCTTCAGAAATGCCAACCCTTACCGCGTCACAAAATATTCAAGACCCGTTACTGCATGCAACTAACATTGATTCACAGTTTAAACCTTTCAAATTTCATTTTTTTTTAAATGTTCAAAATGTATCCAACAAGGTGCATTTTCAGTATTCATATAATGAACTTGGATAACTCAGTGCCAAACATAACCTCACGCAACGGAAGAAAAAAAAAAGAAATACGATTCAAAGACGAGGACAAATTGCGCTACCTCCCCTGTGAAAGTATTTTATTCTTTTGGATTACTGTACTGTTTGCATTTTTAGATGCCTTGTACTTGCACGGAAAGTGCCCGACGCCCTTAAAACATCGTGGCTTATTGAGCTTTCCTATGATGAGGGGAGGAAGTTTGTCGCTTCCGTCTGCATTGCAACAGAGTACAGTGACCCCATCTCCTTTATAAACGTCCGTTTTGGCTAGGCTTAAAAAATGCAGTTTCATTGGCATTGACAGTATTGTTCGGTGCGTACGAATTCATTATAATTATGAGCCATGCTTTCTCGCCAACTGTCGGCATCGCCGTGTTCGCGGATTCTGCTTCTCCGCACACTGCCTGTTACGTGATTATGTGGCGTTCCTTAAAACGCTGCATACAAAAGAATTGCGATTTCACTCAAAATTAGTAACTCTGAAACACACTGTCGACACACCGAAGTGAAAGAAAGTGCGGAAAGCTACCCCTGCACGTTCCGCAAGACGCATTCTATCGTGACATGGAGAAATTTTGAATTTAAATTACTCTGTAAAATATTATTTTAAAAAAGTAAATGCAGTTTTTATTTAAAAGCTTGAATTTTTTCCGTTTAAATATGACTCATGGGGGCATTTTTCTTCCATAAATGTACATCCAACATCGAAAACTTGCCAATCTTGACGCAAATAAAACCCGCACCCCAATTTCATGCCTCAAATTTTTTTAAAAAAATATGCTTGGATTACTCACGTAAATACGGTAATTTGCACCCGCGACCCCACAAATGCCGGAAAAGCGGTAGAATAATAATAATAATAATAATAATATAATAATAATAATAATAATAATACATTAATGAGTCATCAGCGACTATGGGTTACTTATATCAAAATGCCGAGTCAAGGTCCCTGAATAATCTAAGAATGTTTCTCGGTAGTTTTCACTTCACCATGTATACTATCAACGCGTGTGTGTTTATTGACATTAATTGAAGGGAAATTGGAAGAGGTCGGACCCTTCGAGAAATTAAGGTACAGGAAAAACCTACAAAACAATCAAGGGCCAAGAAGGGCGCGAAAATGAAAGATTCCCTAGTCTCAAAACCTAACACCGTCGGGATCGGAAAATAACAAGAGTTGAGCATAGGGTAGATGAAAGTGAGGAGCCTGGTACAAGTGAGTGGATATAATAATAATAATAATAATAATAATAATAATAATAATAATAATAATAATAATAATAATAATAATAATGTTATTGACTTCACGTCCCACCAACTACTTTTACGGGTTTCAGAGTCACCGAGGTGCCGGGATTTAGTCCCGCAGGAGTTCGTTTACGTGCCAGTAAATCTACCGACATGAGGTTGACGTATTTGAGCACCTTCAAATACCCCAGGACTGTGCCAGGATCGAACCCGCCAAGTTGGGGTCAGAAGGCCAGCGCCTCAACCGTATGAGCTATTTAGCCCGGCAGTAGATACAATGCCAGGACTCGGCTAAGGGCCCCGTGGTCACAAACCACACTCCCAAGTTAACACTCCTGGGCCCCTTTTAGTTGCCCCTTACGATAGGCAGGGAATACCGTCGATTATTCTACCGCCTCCACCCACAGGTGTGTGGGTGTGTCTCTACCCGTTAGCCCGTTTTCTGATACGGGGTCTGGAATGAGGCGAGATAAAATTATGGCATGTTTTACGGCCGGATGCCCTTCCTGGCGCCAACCTCCGTTGAGGTGGTTTTTTTAAAATGCTATTTGTTCGGGGCGTCGATCTATAGAGATCTTTTGCCTCTACTTGCACCATGTGATATGAACCTGCATGTAATTGGAATGGAGGAAGTGTAGAGTGTTGAATGTGAGGAAAGGAACGTTAAGGACGACACAAACACCCAGTCCCCAGGCTAGGGATATTAATCATTTACAATTAAAAACCCTTGACTCGGCCGGGGCCGCCGGGTGACAGGGGGACGCGTTGCCCCCTACAACGCGGGGCCGGACCCCGTTGAGGAGTTAATGAAAATGTATTTATTTATTTACTTATTTGATAGTACGAAGGTACACACGATGAGCCCAATTACGTTCCTTCGTGACATATGGGATTTAAACTTTAAATACATCAAACAAACAAAAATAACAATAGTAACAATAATAGTACGAAGAAGGAAACTAATAAGCAGGACACAATTTGAAATTAGTAATACAAATGAAAAACATAATAATATTGGCTATAGATCAGCCATAGAAAACTACTAAACAACTTAGAAAAAGAACACATGCAAAAAGGGAAAAAAGAAAAACTTATGAGTACCTTGCATTCCAGCAAAACGGAATTTAATAATGATTATGATTTAGTAAAAAATAGCCTTTATTTGCTTACTGAACAATCCAGTGCCAGCGAATAAATCAAATTGAGCACCAATTGAATTGTAAGTCGATAATGCTTTTACTAGTGGCGAATCAGAGTGATGAACTCTTCTAGATCTTGGGATGTGAAATAGTATCTGCTGTCGTGTTTTTACTTGTGGTACATGAAAAGGGATGAAAGTAAGTCATTCTTGAGAGTCAAATTTTCCTCAATATCTGTAACGAAATTAAGGTTCTGTTTTTGAAAGACGTGAAATCGAGCAAATTTCTTAAAAACCTGGGTTGAAATATCAAATGGACAAAACACAGTAAAAGTTTCATGATACAAATATCTCAGAAATTTATTTTGTACAGTCTCATTGTGACGTGTTTGGTCTTTATAAAGGGGATCCCAGATTACCATTCAATATTCTAAATGCAGAAGGCAACGGGAAACCACTGCATTAAAGATCCTGAGAGGTATTCCAATAAATCCACATAGCATGGCTGCAACGTCAAGATCGGAGCTGGCCGTGAGGATCGTCTACCTCCGTTTGGAGACGACGGCTTAAGAAGAAGAATTCTAAATGAATGGTAGTGAATGAAATTGCGTAAGGAGGTGGAAAGAATCCGCGTGGGCTTTCCCAGCATTTGCCTGAAAGTGAAAATGGGAAATCACAGTAAACCATTCTCAGGACAGCTGACGGTGGGGTTCGAGCCCACTCGTTTCCCGGAGACAGAGCTTGCTTCCATGGCCGTAACTCGTTAATACACGCGGCCACTCTGCTTTGTAACCTGTGTGTATATATTTACAAATTTAATTTCTAGTTTAAGCTTTTGACAACATTGAATATAATTGTATTTACTGTAAGTGGCGGAGTAGGATGGAAAAATCAAGAAAATCTCACCCAAAATAACTTTTGTCACATCAGAATTCGAAACTACGAATAGCAGAGCATCCTTGAGTTGTAAAGGAGCTGATGTCTTACGAGAGATTTCTGCAGTGTTCAGAGTCTCCTTGTTACGCTCCAATTATTGAAATGCATGCACGCGTTTGCTCTAATTCTTTTTTAGCCTGACCTCATATTGGCAATCTCATGGAAACAATGAGACCTCCTGGAGAGATTTAAAGGCCTCGCCTTCCTGTCCTGTCAAATCGCATGAGTAGCCTGACACATGTGGGTGCGGCCGCGGCTGTCGTCTTCCATATTCACCAGTGTGTCAGCTTCAAGCGTGAATATGGTCATACTGTCGTTCCACTACTCACGCTCTATCGCGTGCATTATTAAGTTGAATAGCGTAACTGTTTCCGAGAGTGCGGACCTTAATACTCCAAACAAGGTGACATCAAGCAATGACATTATTTATCCAAACGGAAGAAGGGTTATTTTAATTCAGATTTATTCCAGTAACATTTGTGTCCGACTTGTTGGCTGAATGGTCAGCGTACTGGCCTTCAGTTCAGAGGGCCCCGGGTTTAATTCCCCGCCGGGTCGGGGATTTTAATCGCTTCTGATGAATTCTCCTGGCTCGGGGACTGGTTGTATGTGTCCACCCCAACAATCTCCTCTTCACATTCAGACAACATGCCACACTACCAACAACCACAGAAACACGCAATAGTGATTACATCCCTCCATATAGGGTTGGCGTCAGGGAGGGTACCCGGCCGTAAAACAGGGTCAAATCCACATGTGCTACGCAGTTCGCACCCGCGAAGAATTCCAGTAACAACTGTATGCTACCGCAAGAATAAAGAGTTCTATGTAAATGAATAAACTAAAAGAAAACTGAATTTACCAATAATAATACATTAATACCATTCAGAGGCCTTCGGGGTTCGATTCTCGGCCGAGCCAAGAATATTAACTGTATATGGTTAATTTCCCTGGCGAGGGAGCTGGGTGCTTGAATTCGTTTTAATACGCTTCTCTTCATTTACATACAATGCACCACAATGCCAATCACTATAGAAATATGTAATCCCTCCTCATAGGATTGGTGTCAGAAAAGGCACCCGGCAGTAAAACTAAGCCAAATTCACACCAAGTGACGATCTTAATAAATTGGTAAAGATATCAGAAAGAAGAGAATGTATTCTATCTGGAAGTACACAGGTAGTAGGGCAAATATAGTACCTCCTTAACACAAAAATACTTATAGTACATATGTAAATAAAAAATGAAAAGCACAAAGGAGGAGGAAGTTGATACATATACAAAAGTAAATAATGATCTAAAAATAAAATTTATCCATATTGTAAATATATAAAGAAATCGAATAAGAAAAGAACTAAACAAGCAATAGCAAAATGGACACATGGCAAATACATCAAGCTGCCGATTGTCCGAGTGCGGATTATCCGTACATTGTTTGGAGATTCTTTTAAAAATTAAATAAAATATTTGCGATTGGTTAAATAGCTATGCCTATGAGGTGGTGGTAGTAATTGTTGTTTTACGAACAAATTAAGTGGAAAAATGAAAATAAATTAAAATAATAGTATTAATAATAAAGATAATAATAAATAAGCCGAAAACTGTGCGTATGAACTACGGAACCACGGTTTGAGCAGCTACGTGAGGCGGATATAGTGAACAAAGTTTGTTCGGTAGAGGAGGAGAACGAAGACGAGACGATTCGAGAAACCCGTTATCACGCACACCGACGCACTGGAATGCTTTGATCTGTTACTGGAGTTCGCAGGACAGAATTGGTTGGACTCTAACGATGTTTTGACCCTCCGGAAAATGAGGACTGTCGCCAGGAAAAAATGTGAATGAAAAACAAGAACAGAAAAATTAGGACGATATTACCCCCCGAAAGTGAACTGAAAACAAGTCATACGAAATACAGTGTGTTTTAAAATGTAATTTCATAAGCAATTCGTCAGTTTCCGGCTAATTACGCGTAATACAGTGGGCAATCAAATGTGATATGTGTCTTGTAAATGAAGTAGTTTCTACTAAGAATACGTGTATTTGGATTATCCGAGTTTTTCGGTTATCCATGCAGTCTCGGGCCCACATTATTTATGTATCTATTTATTTATTTTATTTATTTATTCATGAAGCACAAGATACAGCTACACTGAGTGCATTTCACTCTACTGCCAACAGACTAATGAACAAATGTAAACTTTCATAATAAAATATAACAAACATAACAAAAGGTAACAAGATCAGGTACAGAGTCCGTTAATAACAACTGTCCAAATCGGAAACCATGAGAATGTCCACGTTCATAGCCAGGTCGCCGTGGGTCAATATGTCGATATAACCACTTCACATCAACTTATCCTTAAGAGATTATTTACAGCCCTCTGGAATATACTTTTACTTGATGCTATATCAAGCTCTTTCCTCCTCTTAACAGTGTTAAGCTGGGCTGATTGAGGCGCTGGCGTGTTCGATCCTGGCTCAGTCCGGTGGTATTTGAAAGTGCTCAAATACGTCAACCTCGTGCTAGTAGATTTACTGGCACATAAAAGAACTCCTGCGGGACTAAATTCCAGCACCTCGGCGTCTCCGAAACCCGTAAAAGTATATAGTGGGACGTAAAGACAATATTATTATTATTATTATTATTATTATTATTATTATTATTATTATTATTATTATTATTATTATTATTATTATTATTATTATTATTATTATTATTATTATATGTAATCTGTTGGTTCTTTTCCTAGTGGTTTAACGCCGCATTAACACAGAGGTTATCGGCGAAGAAGGGATAGAAGGGGGTTTGGTACAGACAGGAAGTGGCCATAGTCTTGGTACAGATTCAGAATTTGCCCGGTGTGAACGTGGGAAACCACGGAAAACCATATTCAGGGCTACCGACTGTAGGGTTCAAACTCACCATCCCCCGAATACAAGTTTAAAGCTACACGGCCCGTACCACGCAACCAACTCACTCGGTAGAATGTGTTTAACGTCCCTTCTAATGCCACTGGTCTTACGAGATGCCGTAGTCTAAATATTTCACTCTCAAAAATTGCTTTTTAACGCTCCAATAATTTCAGTGATATGGGCATTCCCAAATATCAACCGACTGCACTGGGATACAATTCCATTACCTTCAACACAGGAGGCGATCTACTAACCAGCTACGCTATACAGTAGGCCACACTAATGTTACGTGCTCATGTGACTGTCAGCTCTCTTGGGGCCCTTATCGGTATTTTCTGGAAGAGACGAGTTAGTCAGGCCAGAGATCACCCAGCCGACCTGAGGCCATGGCCGGGGTCTCTTTGAATTGTGCTGTAACTCTGGTGTCCCCGTTGACTTTCTGAAAGGCGAAACTCGAACGTTCTCATCCTGGCCGCTCTCCGAAGGTACGAGAAATTCATCACCGGGTAGGCTATATATAACAGGAGGCTCACCGCGGAGGATGAATCGTCATCGTTGTGTTGAAGTTAGTGTTGGCTAAGAGAAATGTTGTATGTAGTATGTCCGGGAGTTAGTAGTTGTTATTGTTATGGCCATTGAGAGTTGCTGGACGGTGTGTTGTTGGAAAAGAGCAAAGGGTGTTGAGAGAGTGTCGTCGTAATGAGTGTTGGATAGTAACTGAATTTGTGCTGTGTTATTGTCGAGTGATGCGTATTGAGAAGGAACGCGAATTGATTGTGTGAGTTATCGGCCTCGTCTGAAGTCGAGCCAAGTGTTGAGTCGCCATGCTACGTGAGAGTCAGCAGAATTCTGTTCGTACCTGTGTGCATTTAGCTGCTATGTAGAGTGACAATGGTGCGTACCTAGTGAAAGGTGAGAGCTGGCCATCAAGAATACGGAAGGATCGCCCATTCCAGGTAAATATCACCAAGCTTGAAATCTGCCGCCAGGACTAGAGAATTTGCAAATAGCCACTGATTGGTGTGAATTACTGTCATTCTCTATCAAAAGTAATTTTCTGGCGTGCGTGTGTGTGCTAATTAGGTCACCCTATAATAAATCACATCAATAAACCATACAGTGTTTGATTCGTAACAATAATATTGTTGTTTTAAGGGGAGAACATCTGGATTTTAAACCCTTTATAACACTGATTGACTGATTAATGATTCAGGAACTGCCTGGCCAAGACGGTAAAGACGTGCTCGGTTCACCCGGAAGGATATGGGTTCGTTTCCCCGTCTGGGTAGAAATTTTAAGAAACGAGATTTCCACTTCGGGAGGTGCACATAACCCTGAGGTTCATTCAGCCTACCAAAAAAAAAATGAGTACCAGGTTACTTCCTTGGGGGCAAAGGTGGTCGGGGGTAGAGCTAACCACTCTACCCCACCAAGAGTCGAGGTTAAGGATAGTGGAAGCTTTTACCTCCCCACTCCTCCAAGGGCCTTCATGACCTATACGGACATGAATTTGATTTTTTCTTTGATTAATGATTCACTTGTCCCATAAGGTTAAGTAAGGCCAAGAGGGCCGTTTCTTACATCTAACCAGGTTCAAAGACTAACAAGGCTACGGACAGAATATTGTCTATGAATCTATAAGAAATTGCGTTCTATTTCTGAAACTTGCAATTACAGAAAGTATGAGCAAGATGGTGTTATCGTGCTTGCACCTTAGTAACAAACTGGTAAACACACAACTGAGAGTACACTTTAATGGTACCCTGATCCATCGCGTCCAGAAAATCTAACAGGAGAGCTCAACACACGAAATAATATCCTCCAAAACTTCTGTGGTACTTTATGGGGCGCTTCAACAACAACTATACGAAGCTTAGTTCTTGGAATTGAATTTTCAGTTACAGAATATTGCTGCCCAGTATGGTTGAAAAACTGCGGTACAAGGAAAGTTGACACCCCCCTTAATAATTTATAACTCAATGAGATACCTGGCACTAGTCGATCTACTCCAACATACTGGCAAACCATTACTTTCCCATATTGCTCCAGCTGAACGCAACTCAAACGTTCTTCTTCTTCTTCTTCGAGAGTATAAAAGATAGGCTATCCACCAGGGGCGGCGCGAGGTATTATTGCAGTGTTGCATAACTCCCAATAATTTTGCACTTCATTTGTCGTCTTTTCTTATTTTTTAGTTTAATAAACCTAATATATATTCTAAAATCTGTTAAAATCAATCATCTTTGGTCACTCGATGTTCTAATGTTTCGTAATGGATCAATAAACGCTGCCGGCTTCAAATCAAACTTAGGGGGTTTGCTTTCCTACGGCAACTCCCAAGCGGACAGCGCGAGGAGATGTGGTTTCAGCAAGGACGAGCCTTAGCCTGTACGTAGCATCAGGTAGCACGCTCACCAGTATCGGTCCTTGGGTGTTGTACGAGACCAGCAAGCCCCCTATCAAGAAACAATTTTAAATGTCCCCGTTAGATTGCACCACTGAGATTACTTCATGCCCACTTTCTCTCCTCACGCAACGGTAGTTTCTTTTCCACGCCACTAGATTGCGCCATACCGGACCACCCACAATATTACGAACATTTTGCATCCATAAAGAACAGGAGGGAAAACTTTCAAATCAAGTGAGGTACGAATAATCGTAGTTTTACTGTACAATTAGCCGCTTATTTCTTGTGTTTTAATTGCCGAATATATTTCAGTTTTAACAGGAATGTAGAACATTAATTAAAGATAAGAGAGTTTCTTATTATTTCTGTAAGCTTCTCATACTGTATACAAATATGACATTGAAAATGTTGGTGCACCACCCAACTTCAGATACCACTAGCCGCAACTGATAACCACCAACAATCTTCAACGAATCTATCGGGATAACAAGGATGGCTCCAGAAGAAGACTGAAATCACGTCATCCACCTGTAAGAACAGCTGGGGAACTGAAAGAGAAAGCTTTCTGAAGAATGGAAACATCAGTGGACATGCTTAGCTCCAAATCATGTCCCGAGAGGTTTCTTCTCGCTTCGTAATTAATGTTGTTTCATGGGTGTCGCGTAAAATCAGATGGTGTAAACGGGTGTCGAAAAGATAAAGTCTGGACGCCTCTACTCTAGAGATTAATCTAGATGGTAGATGCGTTTGGCGGAATGCTTGAATTTTATATGGTCTAGAAGCCTCTGCTCTAGAGATTAATCTAGAGGATAGATGCGTTTGGCGGAATGCTTGAATTTTATATGGTCTGGAAGCCTCTGCTCTAGAGATTAATCTAGAGGATAGATGCATTTGGCGAAATGCTTGAATTTTATATGGTCGTTTGAAGGAGAAGTTCGGCGATTTTTATAAGATAAAGCATAGGACCATAGCACAGTGGCAACTACCACTGGTAACGTTATTGCAGAGATAGTGCGCTGCGCATGCCTCGCACTTGCCCCAAGCCCCCTTAAAAATCAAGCCTTAAGATCGGACCCTGTACCAGCGAGGGAGACGTGATTCGGAATAGATTAAGATGATCTCTCCTCCCCCACCCCCCTTAGCAAAGCTACTTCTTTCCTCGCCTTGCTGAAAAAAACACGAAATATTGTCCAATTTGTTAACACTGGTTACTGTTATACAATCACTCGAAGTACTACACACAAAGTTCTCACAGAACGTAAGATATCTAATCGCTTTATTGCACTACATCCGTCGACGAGCTGTTTAGAGTCTACACATTATAGTGAACAACATCACGACAGCCATAAACCAGCACAATGCTGAGAAAATAACGAGGAATTTCTTACGCTGTAGCTGTATTCCAAATATATGTACATATAATGAGAGCTTGTGTTGAGGAAAGTGAATTCTTGATCCCAAAGAGAACTCACGCCACCCATAAATGTTTTCTGATATACGACCTTGTTTTAAGGTAATGAAAATAATTAGCCCCTTTGACAAGTCACTTAATGCTTGCTGGTGTAGAAGGCTGAGATACTGATCAAGATACCCTCAATACGCCCATTAAGAAAGTAGGAAAGTAAACTCACGAAGTTGCTTAGTCTAATGAAGAGAATTCAGCATGTTAACAAGCTTCCATAATTGCATGTGTGGGTACTAACAGGAAGCATAGACAGCAGATTTATGCGAAATCTAGTGATTAATGAATATTAAATAGTAGATTTCACCCATTGCTTCGTGAGGAAGTTGTTTTGGTGACCATTCATATAACTGATGGACAGTGGAAATTATATCAACATGAGTTTAATATTCTTTGAGAAATTTTGGAAAATGCATACACACACCCTCCATTGAAGGAGATTTTCGATTGTTACGATGAAGTTACAATGGTTCTGTATACACTACTTCTTTATTTGCATTACCTGCAATCATTAAGGGGAGTCTGAAATCCCTATCTTGATATTGTTAATTTGACAGAAAAGATGCCCCGTTATCTCAGGAAGTATTAAGTTTAGAGCTTTGATATTTTTACTAGTTATATTTACATCCTTCCCATAAGTACTGAACCAGGATGGAATGGTTTGAGCGAACGATTGTAAAGTTATGAATTTGTTTAGTAAGTTCCAAATTTTTAACAAAAAATGTCATAAAATGTATGTAAATCAGAAACTATGCATGTGAAGTGCTTTATCTGATTCAGTAGCTGTATCATGGCACAAGATGACTCTCTGCGAACAATGAACTTCCTATCCAGTGTAGTTTCTGAAATAATGGGTAAAACATGTGAAAAAAAGGTCATTTTTCAGAATATGATTTCAAAGTGAAACAGAGTGTTCACTCACACATTTACTCACAACAGTGCCTAAAATCCAAGTCTATTTAATCGAAAATATTGAAATGTTTGTTATGACAGTGCCAGAAACCTCTGCGCATAACATTCAGGAATAGAACAGTGAAAACCACAGCCTTCTATATTAAAGGATTCCAGATATTTATATTTTCAAAAAGAAACATGTCTAAGTTGCCCAATTTGACACTTGTGCATTGATATTTTAAAATATTTCTTTAAAATGCTTCTATGTGTCGTATTAAAATAAATTATACACCATTTTAATCAGCAGAGTCCATACAATTGAATGAGGCAACATTTGGAAAAAGTCATTTTTTTAAATTTTTTGGTTTCCGACTCCCCTTAAAATATACAGATTATCTGAACTACCGGTACTTAGGATTGCCACTCGTCCCAGAAAACCGGAATTGTTCCATATTCAAGGGTAGAGAAATTGCTCCATTTGGTTCAGTAAAATTCATATGGAAGTCCCGGATATTCTTCATTTATACATTGCAATCTACTTTACTCGCACCGACATAGATAGGTCTTAAGGCAACGATGGGATAGGAAAGGGCTAGGAGTAGGAAGGAAGTGGCCGTGGACTTAATTAACGTACAGTATTTGCCTGGTTTGAAAATAGGAAACCACGGGAAATCATCTTCAGGGCTGCCGGCACTATCTCCCGAATGCAAGCTGATAGCTACGTGACCCAAACCGCACAGTCACATGCTCGGTCATTTACCCATTAAGTGTCTATTATGATACACTACTTAAATAAATGACCGGCTCCATGGCTACAGGGTTAGCGTGCTGGCCTTTGGTCACAGGGGTACCGGGTACGATTCCCGCCAGGGTCGGGAATAGTAACCATAATTGGTTAATTCCCCAGGCACGGGAACTGGGTGTATGTGCCGTCTTCATCGTAATTTCATCCTCATCACGACGCGCAGGTCGCCTACGGGAGTCAAATCAAAAGACCTGCACCAGGTCTCTCCGGAGGCCACACGCCGTTTATTTATTGAAATAAATGCAAGTAGTCACTTTCCTGCCCATTGTAGAGTAAAAACTCTCATACTGTAAAACAGATGGCAGAAATTCCATCGCTGATTCCGTTCCGGTTCTCTTTCCTCTTGGCTTGATACACTTGTGTGTGGATTCCATCGTGTGCGATTAAAAATATTGTGTTTCTAATTATTACGAAAATCGTATAAGATTTTGTATGATTATGTAAATCTGTCAAAGACGGATTATGGCTTCGAAATAGAAGATCAAATTTAAATATGGTTACGTGATATTGTCGGAATCAGAAGAAGAAATTATCCAAAGCACGCAACTATAGAGACAATCGGCTAAACAGGCCTACATATTTCTATCGAAAAGACACAATATATGACAAACATCAAGGCAGCTCCTAGATGGAAGACAAGAGGAGAGAAATTCAGAAGGTGGAGAGATTTAAATACCTAGGAGAATGGATAGAAATTGGGCTTACAGAAAAAAGAAGCGATGGGAGCTCGAATTTAATAAAAATGAATTTAGTATACAAACTTACTATAAACGTCTATAACAATAATATTTCGAATAATGCAAAATTCAGATGTTACCGGACAGTGGCCTCCCCCCTGAAGCCTTATACGCAGCAGAAACCTAGTATGAACAGGAGAATTTAACAGATTATAAATGGTGGAAAGTAAGATTCTCAGGAAGATATTGAGCCCGCGAAGAACAGAAGACGGTCAATTTAGAAAACGAGTGAACCAAGAACTATTTACCAAGATAGAGAAAATCTCTGACATCATACGGAAAAAAATAGTGTGTTCTTCTAATAGAGTTTCTTGTGAATGAGAAAACCAAAGTACGCTGGATCCAAGAGGTACAAAGGGATTTAAAATAAATCGGAATAAAGGAACCAGAGATATATATGTTAACAGAGTGATTTTTAAATAAAAAATTCAGGCTTGCACAGGTTTTCAGGATGGCCCAGAAAAGAACCACCGAGCTCGATAGCTGCAGTCGCTTAATTACGGCCAGTATCCAGTATTCGGGAGATATTAGGTTCGAACCCCACTGTCGGCAGCCCTGAAAATGGTTTTCCGTGGTTTCCCATTTTCACACCAGGCAAATGCTGGGGCCGTACCTTAATTAAGGCAACGGCCGCTTCCTTCCCACCCCTAGCCCTTTCCTGTCCCATCGTCGCCATAAGACCTATCTGTGTCGGTGCGACGTCAAACAAGTAGCAAAAAACGAAAAGAACCATCATGGCTAGATAGGCGAAGAAGGTTGCAAATTATGAGAATGAAAGAATATTGGACGAGGAGAAAGACCAGAAGAAACGAAGCTGATATGAATTAACGTGGTCCTCAGATGGCCGAAAGGGAAATAAGGAAAAGAAAGGATGAATAGAGTTCGAGGCAATATGTTGGTTATTATGCAAGTAAAATTATGGTAAGTTATGGTAAAACAAGTATGCAGTATGTTATGTCAGAATAAATATTATATATACTGTTAAGTTTCCTAAATATTACGTAATAATGCACCCATTGCCTATGGGGTTGGGATTTCTATGTAAATACATATTTGGTTTTTCATTAGTACAGTGAACATTTTGTCATATCCTTACGAATTAGGATATTAGGAGTGATTGAAAACATATTTTATTCTCCATATTTCTCCACTGGAAATACTTAAGTTGTGTGTACATTTGTAAATGCTGATGCTGGATTTAGAGTGTTAAGGTAGTAGTATTTCTTGTAATATTTTCTTTCCACGGAATTGCTTGTTGTACTCTTGTTTGTTTGTTTGTTTGTTTGTTTGTTTGTTTGTTTGTTGTGGGGTAATTATGTTTACATGACTTTATTATTACACGACTTAAGTGACCATTGGCACCGGGATATTTCCCGTTTGTGATGTATTTGTTAATATTAATAACACATATTTTCAGCTTCAGTACATGTTTTTACATACCAACATTCGATGAAAACTCCCATATAGTTATATAATTTGACGTTTTACTTTAAATATCTTCCATATTTTATGATTCTTGAGTTATTACTCCCAGAAAAATCATTTAAAATCCGTAACCCAGAGCCAAAGGAGCGTAACTCCAATAATTGTATCTAACTGTGGTATTTTAGATACAGTGAATATATCCAAAGAAATCTTAACGACGTTCCCTCAAGTAAATAATATAAATAATATGGTGGTAGGCTGTCACTATTGTAAAGGCCACAGGGTTTTGAGGGTTTCGTAGACTTAAACTGTCTTCGCTGTTTCAATTTCTCTATCTCTTTTCTCACCCTTTTTGTTTTATATTTTTTATTCCTTCATCATTCACGTTTCTCGTTTCAACTCTTATTTTTGCACGTCCCTTTTACAGTATTACATTTGTTATTCTATACAACTGACGACGTTGTATTTACAACGATAGCTAACCTCCAAATGATGCGCGAGTCAAACAGCGTCATCTTGTAACAGAGTATGCGTGTGACGTCACATATTTAGCACGAATTTTGCCTGACTTTGAAGCGATATTTCATGAATACTACGTTTCAAATTGTTAAATGTTTGTGTTTTGTAACAGGTAGACTGCACTTTTACCTGTCAATTGAGACATTAAACATAACAGTAAATGAAATACTCTCGGCGATATGCACGTTCTTCTTTCCATGTACCAGTTGTCGAAATGGTGGTGGTGATGATTACTGTTTTAAGAGGAGGTACAACTAGGCACCCATCCTCTATATAACACTAATCAGAGGGTAAAAAAATGGAAGGGGTCCGACACTTCGAAAAATGAAGATATCGGTCAAAGGAGGACAAGGGCCGAGAAGGACCTGAAAATGAGAGACTCCCTAGCCCTAGCAAACCTAATAGCGTCGGGGTCGGAAAAAACAAGAGTTGACCAAGAGAGGTCAGATAGGATAGATGAAAGTGAGTAGCCTGGCACAAGTAAGTGGAAGCAATGCCAGGACTCAGCTAAGGGCCCCGCGGTCGCCAGCTCACGCTCCAAAGCTCAGAGCCCCTGGGGCCTTTTTTAGTCACCTCTTACAACAGCCAGGGGATACCGTGGGTGTTATTCTATCGCCCCCACCCACTGGGGCCAGTTGTCGTGGAAATAAGTCAACGTTAAAAGTAGTGGCCCTACTTCTTCATAGCGCCAAATGGTAATGAATGCCACTTGATTCTCTGTGGTCCTCAGATTTGAGTACAAAAAATCCTTTAATACTACATTGGCTCTCAGTATGGAACAGTGCATGTTCAGATAGCACTGTACTGTGAACACAGTATCGTTCAAACAGTGAATTACTGCTCTCCATAAAATCATAATACATTACTGGCCTCTTACTATTTCCATGTGTAGATTCAAGACTAGAAAATGTTTTTTTTCAGAACGAGTTTGTGTTGTTAGAAGCAATATTTTGGAATATATAAAACTGGCAGCAGCGCGTTTAAAACTAGAGGGGAACTAATAGTAGAGTTGGCTCTATCGGCCGATAGGGACAGTCGGAATGCAGAAGACAATACAGTTGAGGAATACGTTCACAGAACTGAAGGTTAGTTCTAATCCATTACTTTTCCTTCACGGTAATGGATTTGTTTTACAAATATACTTTATAATAGATCTAAACAAAGTAAGTTCTGCTGATCTTTTTAACTAACAAATTTTGAACTGGTAGATGTTACTGTACATCACTGTGTGATCAAATTTTATATTGTAATTTGATAATTATCCCGAACCATTTTATCCCATTTATAGGCGCTTGATTCACAATGGTCTCAGAGCAATAATGAAGAACAACTCCCCATGCTTCTGAACTACGAGACGGTGTTTGATTTTGATGATACCGTATGTCCGCATGAAAATTGTACCGGGTGGTACACCTCCATGCCGCTAATTCAAACTTTGCGCCAATTGAAAGTCCTCTACTGGAGGAAGTCTGAACTTTATCTACTGTGTTAATTTTCTAGTTTCTCAGAAGATGTCTACTTGTAAATTTTGAAGTTTCTGAACTGGGTCGTTTTCGATGTATTGTTGTTTTGCCTGTAGTAAGAAGTGTGGACATTCTCTTCCAGATGGCACTACTGAAGAACTACAATTATGCACCCTAGTGCGAAGTGAAAGAACTATGTTTTTGAAGAAATTTTGTGTTCATAAGTTTGTTCTTTGTTAAATTTCTTTTAGTTATTGTTTATGTTGGCAATATTAACCCCTTATTTCCGCCAGGTTTGGATTTAGCCAATCCCGAATTTCTTTAATTAATTTATGACCAATCAGGTGTATCTTCTTCAACTTGGATATGTTGCTTAACCCTAGCCAATAAAATTCTTGTGGGAGGGTGTTCTCATTCCTGAAACGCCTCGAACTTTCCGCGAGAATATATAAACTGCTGATTTTCGGGTCTCCGCGCCACTTCAGTAACATCTTTCAGTGTGTAAAGTACGTAGCAGGGGGCGGGAAGCGCCTCTTTCTTCGGGCAGCAGTTCAACCACAAGGTAATGGCCTTTTAATAACTTCTTTTCTTGCTAGCTCAGCAGTTTAACTCTCGGGGCAGGTCCGAGGCTTTTCCACCATGTAACTTTTCCCCTAAATGTAAAGACACTTTGTATCTATTCTATCTTTCAAACTACAAATTGGGATAGAGAGTGCTTAACCCTCTCGAGCTCCCACTCATATTGCTTTGAGGTGAACTTATTTTCTCAACCGTTTCTTCCAGTCTAGCGTAATGTAAATTGTCTTCTCATAAAAAGTCACCTCTTTAGTATGGGATTAGCCCTTGCATTAACGGCCTAGTGCCAAGTAGGTTTTAAACAAAATGTATTAGGAGTGCAGTTTCGCCTCCTTTCAAATTGGTATTGTCGAGGCCATGTAATATTTCTGTTTCTTTACTTGATAGGCCTCAGTAGGTTGGGTATTTTTACCCCTGTTTTCATGTCCTTGGAGGACAACTTGAATGTGGAGTTTGGTGTGGCCTTTGATAGGCTTAAATTTTGAGAGCGAGTTGCTCTTTCTTGAAAATTGACTTGTTGTATGCCTCGAGGAGGCTTTACCGTGTAAAGAGGAGTAAGTGCTCCTAGGCATGATTGGGGTCTTCTGCCCCTGTGTTGAATTCTGTACATCGTTAGGTTGGGCTTATAGCTCAAGAATTGTGTGTCTGGCTCTCGGAGCCCAAATCCTGTAATCATTGTAATTGTACATTTTCGAATTGTGTTTCGGTTACTGAGTACCTGTTCTATTTGTTATTTCTTAATCTTTAAAAGAAAATATAACCTTGTTAAATTTTATCTTAACTTTAATTTCGTATTTTGGGACCTGTTCACCCCCGCACCTTCTTTCACCTCTGCCGTTCCACAGATACCTCGGAACAAAAATCAAAAAGGTATTCAAATTAAAAAGACAATCATATGAAATTGCCATGTACAGTACATTGTGCAATACATACCACACTACTGTCGATTAATCGGGGGTTTTCACAGTTGTCCATAATCATATACGGTACAGTACTTGTTATGTTTCAGAAGCTGTAATATCGACCACAAATTTGGTTTACAATGGTGCTGGAGACCCATGTTACTCTTATAAGGAATCTTGCAGCATAAATATATCGGAAGATTATGAAATGAGTTTGCTCAAGTCCTTTTAGAAAATACTGGCGCTGGTGAAAATGATGTGTCAAAAGACGGGGTACTGCTGCTGAGTAGATCTTCATCTTCCTTACTGAGGACATCTCTCGTGAATCAGAGAGTTTGGTTTCATTCATTGCCAATGAATCTGAATCTGTAGATACCCTTCAGCCTAGTCAATGGAAAAAAAATGTAAAAAGAGGGTGTGAAATGAGAAGAAATGGAAAAAGATTATACGCTGGAAAAGGCGATTAAGGGAAAACACATATATAGGCTCTAGAGGAAAAGTTCAGAATGAAAAGGTTCTACGATCCCCGTGCAAAGATACGTGTAGGCTGCAGTGCAGTAAGAGAATACTTACGGATGGTCGTAATGATATTCACAATGCATTTTGGAGCGAATAAATATCGTGGGAATCAACACGAAAGTATGTCTCATCGTGCATCAAAACAAAGCCGATTTCACGCTGATGTCCAAAAGATTGCTCCCAAAAACACGCATAAACAATTTCTCACTGTTACTCATTCACTATCAGTGGAAGTGAACAGCTGGTTTGTAAGCAATTCTTTCTTTAAAAAAAAAAAAAAAAAAAAAAAAACTCTGTCAATATCTGAAACATTTGTTCGAAATTCTCTCAAGAAATCATCAGAAGTCGGAATGGTGAGTCATGAATTACGAGGTCATCACACTCCAGCAAATGTGATCGAAGACATCAAACAATACATTTTGAAGTATCCAGTATAGAAAAGCCATTATATCAGAGAAAACACATCAAAAATATACCTTGGTAACTGCCTGAACATATGAATGTATGGCATATATTGCGAAAAATGTGACACCGAAGGAAGAACAAAAGCAGAGGAACGGTTATTCTGCAAGTTATTTAATGAAGAGTTCAATTTGGCTTTCCATGAACCTGCCACTGACACTTGCGAAACGTGCGATGAACTTCAACGTCAGCTCAAGGATACTAGTACAGAAAATGAAGTCGTTCGTGTGAAAGAAAGCCAGAAGGATCACCATGACGAATATGCCTCGAGATATAAGATGAAAAGAACAGACAAAGAAGTTGCAAGGGAAAATGCCAAATATGCAGTTGTGATGGCAGATTTACAACATTTTTACCCACTCCCAATGTGACTAATTCTAAGAGCTTTCATTTGCGTCAGTTGCGGACTATAAATTACCGGGGTCAGGAACAGTATTGGTGTACGATATGGGAAGAGGCAACTGGAGGACGCGGGGGAAATGAGATGGCTTCGTGCTTGTTGAAATGCACCACAGAATCCATTATCACGAAGGAAGAAGTTGATACGCTGACCATTTGGACAGGGAAAAACCGGAACATCATGATCGTTTTGATGTATATGTGCTTTCTTCGCAGATGTTCGAATGTAAAGAAGCTAAACTTAAGGATTCTTTTAAGGGGACGCACACGTATGGAGGTCGATGGGCTGTACACAATATCATTGAAAGAGCTAGAGACTCAATTCCTCAATTTCTCACAAGAAGGATGGAGTTGCATGACTTTCTTGAATTTCGGATCAATGATCAGTAATTCTGGACCTTTCATGTAAAGTAAAACAAATAAATAAAGAAATAATTTCCATATTCCTTCAGTGGCGTGGCTGCAAGATGGGAGGAATGAACTGGGGAAATAATACTACAAAACTGATTTCGGCAAAAGGTTTAAGATAATAGAGGGGCTGCCTAGCCGAGGCGGCAAAGGCGTGCTTGGTTCGCCCGGAAGGATGTGGGTTCGAATCCCCGTCAGGAAGCCGTAAAAATTTAAGAAATGAGATTTCCACTTCCGGAGGTTCACATGGCCCTGAGGTTCACTCAGCCTACATCAAAAATGAGTACCAGGTTAATTCCTGGGGGCAAAGGCGGCCGGGCGTAGAGCTAACCACTCTACCCCATCAAGTGCCGAGGTTACGGACAGTGGAAGCCTTTACCTTCCACCCCTCCAAGGGCCTTCATGGCCTGTACTGAGATGACTTTGCTTTTACTTTCTTTTTTAGATAATAGACCTGAAGAGACGAGAAAGGAAACCTAATGTGCTTCCTTATTAACTACGGATCTTGCGGACTGAGAGAAAGCATACCAGCAGTATCGTGATTGCATGCTGATGATGCCATGGATAGCATAAGAGTACAGACCTCACGTCATGCAGCACTCTCATGGGGACAATGAGTCAGACTACCTTGATTCTGAATGATTTAGGCCGATCATAAATAGGATTATGTTGATGTCAATACTATTGTGTGAATAATTATGAGCTTAATAACTTGTCGGTGTTTCCTTAATTATGGTAATGTTACCATTTCGTATTTATCTGGAAAAAGAAACCATCCAGATGTAGATCTGTAATAATTGTACACTTACTTAAACTTTTGACTTTTTTGTTACTGTTAATTATGTTTTAGTTACTTTTAAAAGTTTCACAAGTGCATAAAATAAAAATCTGTGAGTTTGGATACCATGATGATGATGATGATGATGTTTGTTGTTTAAAGGGGCCTAACAGCTAGATCATCGGCCCTTAATTGTACAAGGTGTAACGAAATTAACATTAAAACTTCGAAATGTATCCACTGACTAGAATCTAAACCGAATGGTGATGAGAAAATGATCATGCTTATTACGTAACGGGGTCCTAAATCCAGGTCACCGGCCCCTCACATTAGTACTAATCACTAGTAAAACAGAACCATGATGTTCCTCCTACAGTGGTACTAATCACAGGTAATGTAAACCCATGCTATGTCACACAATGGCACCACTCGCAGGTAACACAAACCCATGGTGTTTCGCAATAAGGGCACCACTCACAAGCAACGCAGACCCACAGTGCTCCTCACACACTATGGCAACACAATCCCAAGGTGTTCCTCACATAATAATACTGATCTCCCTGGCAAAGCAGACCAATGGTTTTCCTCAAACAGTGGTAGTAATTACTGGCGTCAGCCAAACCCCTGGTGTTTCTCACATAGTAGTACTAACCGCAGGCAACGTAGACCCGTGGTGTTGCACATAAAGTGGTACTACTCATAGGTAACGCAGACCATACTGAACACAGTGGAACGGATCAGTGGAATACACACGACGACCTCTTTCACAAGCAACACTCAGACCCATAATGTTCCGCACGTAATGGTACTAATCACAAAATGTCTCATGGTTCTAATGTCATCATCCCTTGGTCGCCCCTTTTAGCCGTGTCTTACGACAGGCAGGGGATACCGTGCGTGTAGTCGACGTCTGTGTCCCCCACCCACAGGGGATAGAGAGGAAGGGAAAGAAAAGAAAAGAACCGACACTTCGAAAAATGAAGTACCAGACAAATGAAGACAAGGGCCACGAAGGGCGTGAAAATAAAGACTCCTTAGGCCTCGACTGCTTTAATACCGTCGGAGTGGGAAAAGAACATGAGCTGATCAAGGGAGGTCGGACAGGATAGATGAAAGTGGGGAGCCTGGCACAAGTAAGTGGAAGCAATGCCAGGACTCGCCTAACAGCCCCATGGTCGCCAACCCAAGATTTCAAGTTGAGAGCCCCTGGGGTTCCTTTTAGTCGCCTCCTACGACAGGCAGGGGATACCGTAGGTGTATTCTTCATCTGCGTCCTCCACCCACAGGGGGTAGTTTGGATACCCTTCAATGGACTTACGTTCATACGATTCGGAGAAGAATGAAATATAAAATGAAATTTCCTTACAGACAAACAATCGTAAGTCTCTCTTCTCAATATTATTTGACATAAAGAAAAGCTATAATGATAAACAAAGCTGAACGACATCATGCCAATCAAAAGTTTTATGAAAGTACAACGAATTCTTTTGGAGAATTGGTGGGAATGTCAGCGAAATGTTGTTTTCTCGCTCTCCTGCTAAGTTAATTGTGTGGCGCTTACGTTACTTTGGCTGTGGTGATGGTGGTGGTGATTGTTGTTTTAAGAGGAAGTACAACTAGGCAACCATCCTCTATATAGCACTAATCAGAGTGAAAATATAGAAGGGATCCGACGCTTCGAAAAATGAAGATATCGGCCAAAGGAAGACAAGGGCCACGAAGGGCGTGAAAATGAAAGACTCCCTAGCCCTCGCAAACCTAATAGCGTCGGGGTCTGAAAAGAACAAGAGTTGACCAAGAGAGGTCGGATAGGATAGATGAAAGTGAGGAGCCTGGCACAAGTAAGTGGAAGGAATGCCAGGACTCAGCTGAGGGCCCCGTGGTCGCCAACCCACGCTCCAAAGTTCAGAACCCCTGAGGCCCCTTTTAGTCGCCTCTTACGACAGGCAGGGGATACCGTGGGTGTTATTCTACCACCCCCACCCACAGGGGGACTTTGGCTGTGGGGTACAGAAATATATTTTACTAGCATACATAGTTCAAGGTGGATTCCCGGGCTCAGTAGCTCAGGTGCTAGAGCACTTGCTTCCTGAGCCCAACTTAGTAGGTTCGATCCTGGCTCAGTCCAGTGGTATTTGAAGGTGCTCAAATACGTCGGCCTCGTATCGGTAGATTTACTGGCACGTAAAAGAACATCTGCGGGACAAAATTCCGGAACCTTGGCGTTTCTGGAAACCATATAAAAGTAGTTAGTGGGACATAAAACGAATAATATTAATTATCATTATTCCAGGCTGGATTCTGGCACAGTATTTCTATGAAATATGGAAACAAAGTTTTTTCCTTTCTCATCACTCAACCCACTGTGACCTAAATGAAAAAGGTTAAACTCTTGTTTTGTGACTAAACTTTCATTTAAATTCCTATTTTTGTGATTGTTATGATTAAGCAATAAATCTTTAACTGTACTCTTTGTGTAAGTATTCAAATTTGTTATTGTACAGATATTCTTATTAGAGTAGAATCTCATTAATCCGGACCCCGTCAGTCCGGACTTATCTTAATTCGGACAGCCGTTTAATAATAATACCAAACTGGTATTCATGGCAGTGACGGCACCACCATAATTTAAGCTACAGCAGATTTAACAAAAATGTACTTAGAGTTTCATCCACTCACTCTTCGTAATAGTAGTCATGGCTTTCGCAGAAATATACGGGGACTAATTTCTTGTTTTTGTTTTATTTTAAGAAGCCTAACGAGCAATGTTTTTTCTTAGAATTGGCTTTACGTCGCACCGACACAGATAGGTCTTATGGCGACAATGGGATAGGAAAGTCCTAGGAGTGGGAAGGAAGCGGTCGTGACCTTAATTAATGTACAGCCCCAGCATTTGCGTGGTGTGAAAATGGTAAGCCACGGAAAACCATCATCAGGGCTGCCAACAGTAGGGCTCGAACCCAATATCTTCCGGATGCAATGAGCAAAATTTAGCAGGTATTTTACCGTCGCCGAAGTTTAACAGTTTCTGAGCGTAGGTACAGGGGAAATATTCCTCACGACGTATACCACTGTTATATTCACGAAGAATGCCACAGAACTTGCGGAAACTGTAATCCAAGAGGAACGCTTTAAAAATTTAAAATATACTACCATTACAGACAAATCCATTCGTAAACAGCAACCGAATACAAAATTCTTGTACTTCGCGCTTGGCTCTGTGTCCATGCTGGCCAACCTAAATATTTTTCCGAGTACATCCAAAAAAATATTCTACATGTGCCATCAATGAATCGCTGCCAAAATCTTCATACATGTCGAAATCCAAAAATGAAATAAATACTTTTATTACAATTGATTTCATCAAATGGCTATTTCAATTAGCAAGAGTATCTGCAAGAGGCTACACTGTTTCTTCTTGTAGCCTCTGGTGTGTGGCGATGAACACTTCGAGTGTTAACTATAACAATGAACATGTGCCCAAGCTAGCTGCTCTGCTGTCATAAGATGCTGTAAATCTCGAACGAGGCCAATAGCTATCACCCCGCTACCCCAAGAGGAGGAGGAGGCTTGCGTCAACCAAGCTACGCCAATTTCGCTGGGATAGCTCTCTTTCGCGCCGGCAAAGAAACCCAGCTCGCTGGTGAGACCTGGATTGCGGTAAAGCGAACGGGTTATCGAGACAGCTGTACTTGCCTTGACTTAGCTGTTTGCAGTTTTTAAACTTGACAAAGAAACGTTTTAAGGTATAATAAGAAAATGTAAATACAAAATGCTTTACTCCGGCAGCGCTGGGGTAGCTGGGGTTCAGTTGGATGTGCCTTCATGGTACATGAAAACGATCTTGAAATATTTTCAGAACAATATAAGCTTTCTACAGACTGTTCAGTTTCTCAAGCTGCACAATCTGCGATGGAAGTATCATTATAATAAAGCTTCGATATGTTACCTGAAAAGGAAGCTTAGAAATCACACATCTCTTCTGTGGAATAACATCTGGACCACAAGCACAAAAGGATCCGTAACGAGAAAACGGTTCTTTCCTGAGATCCAGTATCGATTCCAGTGCAAAGTGCTTGTGCCTGATTTTGTGGTTACACAATTTCTACCTGGTCGTGGCAAATTTAAATCATATTTCGAGCGATTTAACATCAATGTCTCAGATTATTACTTATGCTTTTGTGGATCCTCACAAACAGTGCAGCATTTAATTTTTGAATGTCCTGCTTTCGAAATACCAAGATATCTCCTAGTATGTCACTTGAACTTTAGTGACACTGAAGTGAACAAATTTCTATTTCATATATTTAAAAAACAATGTTATAATAATTGTTTTAACTTTCATCCACTGCATCTTTAATAAGCTGTCATCATGATGTTCAATGTGTTGCAAATTGTACGTAATTGATAAACTATTGCCCTAATATGGTTTTGCACAATAGGGTTCCCTTCTATTTTAATTGGAAATTCAATAAAAATCTAGGTATGAATACTGTCAGCCTCCATATAGGTGTGGCCTTTTTGTAAAAACTTCTGACTTATGGTCTGATGAAATACTAATGTCTAATAATTTAGGTTATGCTTGCAACCGCAATCAATATTCACTAATACAAGGGCTGCAGAAAACAATAACTTACCTACTCCTTGAAATAACATCATATTTTTACACTCATGATAGTTTGGATTCATTCTTCACAACCCATACCAGACACACACTGGAGATAAAGACTTCAAATCACATGTAAAACTGGAAAGTTCAGCAGGCTGTGCAGAAGTATATAACACTATTTCCAGATGGTGTTGTATTCCTCTAAGTAAAACTGGACTTCCTGTTTCTTTAAAATAATATAATACCCCTATACTTGATGTACGGCATAGTGTTCTAAAGTCACTCGCATAAGTATTCGTCCATCTGTCCTGTTCATATATTGAACATCAAAAAAGCATTACAAGGCTTCGGGTACGTTCAGAAACAAATACGCAGTGCATATGCAATATATACGTACAATAATACCGGCAGAATATACATCTTGCACGTCAATACTAGTTAGTAAATGATAATGAGTGTGGTTGGGCTAGGAAATGGCAACGTAAAAGTATTCGTCCACCTTGTGCACTGGCTTGTAGAACGAACCCAGCATTGAGGAAATGAGACACATCACCAAGCTCAGTCCATCAGTGATACGGACAGTGTCGGTGAGTTAACATCTAGTGCATGCCTTGAGTATAATGGGTAAGATAAGGGAACGAACTGTTGTTGAACGCCAACGAACAATCCAACTCCACCAACTTGGTAATTCGCAACGAGTAATTGCTGAAAAAACCGGAATACCGCGAACTACAGTCGCAAGTATCATTCAGCGATATAAGACCAGTGCAACTGTACTCAACAGAGCAAGACCTGGGCGGCCAAGGAAGCTGACAGCACGCGAAGAGCGAAGCATTATACGCACCGTCCAGAAAAATCCCCATGTGTCTGCACCTGTGCTTCGAACAGAAGTACAAACCTCCACTGGGAAGAACATCAGTACCGACATCGTACGACGTGTGTTACACAGGGCTGGTTTGCAGGGGCGTACAAGTCGGAAGAAGCCCTGGATAAGTGAGGTGAACCGTAAGAAGAGGCTGGCGTTTGCCAAACAGTACGTTATGAAGCCACCAGCATTTTGGAAACGCGTGTTGTTTACGGACGAGAGCAAATTCTGTTTATTTAATTGCTCTGGAAAGCGACGTGTATGGAGAAAGAAGAACGCCGAGCTCCAAAGTCAAAATCTGCAACCAACCGTAAAATATGGAGGAGGTTCCATAATGGTATGGGGGTGTATGTCGGCGGCTGGGGTAGGCAACTGCCATATAATACCTGAACGGATGGATAAGATGGTGTATTTGAATATATTAAAGCAACACTTACCACCCAGCGTAGCAAAATTAGGTCTTAGTAGTGGATACTTCTTCCAGCAAGATAATGACCCTAAGCACACTGCTCGGGTTGTTCGGGAATGGCTACTCTACAATACACCTCATGTGCTGCAGACACCACCCCAGTCCCCAGACTTAAACCCCATAGAGCATTTATGGGCGAAATTAAAGTGTGAATTGAGCAAGCAGCGTATTCCCAATAAAGAAGCTCTGAAGCAATCCTTCATGGAAGAATGGCACAAAATAGGCCCGGAAGTGACAGAAAAACTGGTGACATCCATGGTGAAACGCCTTCAAGCCGTGATTGATTCCAAAGGACGTTCGACGCGCTTCTGATACTTAGGCAATGACTGAACATTCCTTGAGTTCTTATTGTGGATGAATACTTTTGCAACGTGACTTTCCTGCAAGCAGTGCGATTGTTTTTTATTTATTCCAAATAAATTCCAAATAACTTAGGGTGCTATAAATTATGTCCTCAGCTGTTCAGATGGCAAATAAAACATACTATTACTTGTTTACAATTAAATTCTTTATTGTATTGGTGCTGTGGGCTATTGTCATAACATGACGAACGCGGACGAATACTTATGCGAGTGACTGTATATCTCTGGGAAGAGGAGAAGAAACCTGCTTTGGTGTGCCAATAATCACATTTTCGCTAAAAATTAACATAGTGTCCTATACCTCCGAAGTACAGATACATTACACCGAATACTCACCAATCTCTCTGAAAGGTGCCAGTTGCTTCCAGCAAGACATGAGGGTGCAGGATCCGGACACTCCATGACACTTGCAAGTGACGCGCGCTTTCCACAGGACAGCCTGGAAATTAGATATATATATATTAGAATATACAGAAATGCAGTGTCCAACATACGATACATACACATTGTACAAAACAATACACACTGCATTGATAGATAATGGGAAAACAATTGAAGATTCGCGTGATGACACGCAGACAAATGCCGGACCTAGGTGGACTTTTAGTCGGTCTTTATGTGGTTAATAAGAACTTTTTTCTTGCTAGCGGCTTTACGTCGCACCGATACAGATAGGTCTTATGGTGACGATGGGATAGGAAAGGCCTAGGAGTTGGAAGGAAGCGGCCGTGGTCTTAATTAAGGTACAGCCCCAGCATTTGCCTGGTGTGAAAATGAGAAACCACGGAAAATCATCTTCAGGGCTGCCGACAGCGGGATTGGAACCCACTATCTCCCGGATGCAAGCTTACAGCCACGCCTCTAACCACACTGCCAACTCGCCCGGTGCTAATAAGAACAGTTCTCAGAATCGTACTTACGATGAGACACGTACAATACTTACCAGTCATGATTTATGAGTGGCAGGCATGTCTAGAACAGGTACAGGATATCAGTACGCACTACTGACGGAATTTGAATGAGGTCGTATAGTCCTATTAGAACAGCACACCCACCTACGTGCCATTTGGGCCATTTCAACTTCAGAGTCAGACGTTTTGAGAGCAACTGACGTATTAAGGTATCCATATACGGTGGACTGGCTTCGGAGGACCCAAACAGCACACAAACAATGTTTGATTGTACAATGGGCATGAGGATAACAGCTTCCTTGTCGAACATCCAGAGACTAGTGGAAGCTTCACTAAAGCACTTTATCTATACCAGAATCATTTACAGACGCCTAACACAGAAAAATCTGTGATCAGCGATTCTTTATAATAATAATAATAATAATAATAATAATAATAATAATAATAATAATAATAATAATAATAATAATAATAATAAAGTCATTTGCTTTACATCCCACCAACTACTTTTACGGTTCTCGAAGACGCCAAGGTGCTGGAATTTTGTACTGCAGGAGTTTTTTACGTGCCAGTAAATCTACCGATACGAGGCTGACGTATTTGAGCACCTTCAAATACCACCGGACTGAGCCAGGATCGAACCTGCCTAGCTGGGGTGAGAAGGCTAGCGCCTCAACCATCTGATGGTGGTGGTGGTGATTATTGTTTTAAGAGGAAGTACAACTAGGCAACCATCCTCTATATAATACTAATCAGAGGGAAAAATGGAAGGGATCCGACACTTCGAAAAATGAAGATATCGGCCAAAGGAAGACAAAGGCCACGAAGGGCGTGGAAGTGAAAGAATCCCTAGCCCTCGCAAACCTAAGAGCTTCGGGGTCGGAAAAGAACAAGAGTTGACCAAAAGAGGTCGGATAGTGAGGAGCCTGGCACAAGTAAGTGGAAGCAATGCCAGGACTCAGCTAAGGGCCCCGTGGTCGCCAACCCACGCTCCAAAGTTCAGAGCCCCGGAGGGCCCTTTTAGTCGCCTCTTACGACAGGCAGGGGATACCGTGGGTGTTATTCTACCGCCCCCACCCACAGGGGGATCTCACTGAAAGATAGCTCCTCAATTGTAAACACATAGGCTGAGTGAACCTCGAACTAGCCGTCAGAACCAGGTAAAAACCTCTGACCTGGCCGGGAATCGAAGCCGGGGCCTCCGGATAAGAGGTAAGCACACTACCCCAACACCACGGGGCCGGCACAATGAGATCGACTGCGGACGTAAAATTAAGAAGAAAGATTAAACAGGGATCGGTGGATAACTCACGATGTACTAGATCTAACGGATGAACGGCAGTATAAAAATGCGAAAAATGAGTGTAGAAAGGAATACAGGCGATTACAGAATGAAATGGATAAGTGCTAGGCAGCTACGGAAGTATGGCTGAATGAGAAGTGTAAAGGTTGTTTGGTTGCAGTAAATACAGTATAGATAAATAGAAATATAGATACATGTCCGTCTCATTGGCTGAATGGTCAGCGTTGAGGCCTTCGGTTCAGAGGGTCCCGGGTTAGATTACCGGTCGGTTCGGGGATTTTAATCGTGTTTGATTAAATCTTCTGGCTCGGGGACTGGGTGTTTGTATTTGTTCCAACACTTTCCTCTTCATATTCAGACAATACATTACACTACCAACCACCACACAGAAACACGCAATAGTGATTACATCCTTCCATATAAGGTTGGCGTCAGGAATGGCATCCGGCCGTAAAACAGGGCCAAACCCACATGTGCGACACAGTTCGCACCCGCGACCCCACATGTGTGGGAAAAGCTGTAGAAGAAGAAGAGATAGATAGATTCATGATTTAATTAATCTGGCAAAGTTAAGGACAATATTGTCCCTGTCTTACACTTAATCATTGTTTACATATTTAGTAATTTAAAGCAATATTCGTACTAAATAAGATCACAATTTGTAGCGTTTACTTTAAGATTTATTAGTTAC
This sequence comes from Anabrus simplex, assembly GCF_040414725.1. Taxonomy (NCBI): domain Eukaryota; kingdom Metazoa; phylum Arthropoda; class Insecta; order Orthoptera; family Tettigoniidae; genus Anabrus; species Anabrus simplex. Next base: position 111,508,594 of record NC_090268.1, read on the forward strand.
GAATTCTTACACACTAAACAGGCAAAAATGTACACCACTTCGCGCGCTCTCTACTCACATTAATTCTGTCACACCGGTTGTTCTCTCTATCACAAACTAACAAAATCACACTAGCTACGCAGTACAAATTACATACGGTTCCACTACTGTAACTTTGACTCTAATACAGTTCCACAATTTTACTCGCTATATACTAACACCACCACGTTTTTTTTTTTTTTTTTAATGCCTTGCGCACTCCACAGTCTCACAATTCCGTACGCCTTACACTATCAGTCACAAGGGCCACTGACACTCGACCACTGGTCGTACTCTCTCAGCAGTCTTCTTTCACTGTCCCTTGCTGATCTCTCGTCGAACCCTCCCACGCTGCACCGGAGATACAACATTCACTTTTCAACGCAACTGGACACGAGAGACTCAACTCCTCGACGGCAGACAAAACGACAGACTCTGCTCCACGTACGAAACACTCACTTCACGGCAATGACTACACTGCTCAACTGGCACTGTCCCTGACAGAATGACACACTCTCTCTCGCATACACATTCCGCTGACTGAACTTCACAAAGTTCATCCGGTCCACCTTAAATAGGGAGGCCGGCTCCTCGAGATACTTCCCGAAAGAGAACAAGTGTCTTGAGTCCTATCGATTTGGAATGATCCGGGTTTACTTTCCAGGTATTTCTCGTACTGTCGGGAGGCTTCCAGTGAGAGGACGGAGCGATGACAGACAAGGACTGTCCTTGCGCTCCTAGCTCGTTCCTGATCGGTTTCCTGCGGCAAACGGGCGAGGGCAATAACTCGGTGACGTCCCTTGTTACCGGGGACAGATCAACTCTCTCCTTCCTCCTTGAAACCAGCATGGCGGGCAAAATGGCCACGATATACACAGGAGAAAAATATTAAGTCAACTATCACTGATATTAAGCTGGGTGGAGGTGAAAATGATCAAATGAGGTAATTCTATGTTTATAATAACGACATTAATAATAACTAATAATAGTTTTGTTGTTGTTGTTGTGTTGTTTGGGTCATCAGTCCATAGACTGGTTTGATGCAGGTCTCCATGCCACCCGATCGCGTGCTAATCTTTTGATTTCTACGTAACTACTACATCCTACATCTGCTCTAATCTGCTTATCATATTCATACATTGCTCTACCGCTACCGTTATTACCGCCCACACTTCCATCAAAAACCAACTGACCAAGTCCTGGGTGTCTTAAGATGTGTCCTATCATTCGATCTATTTTGGTCATATTTCTCCATTTTTTTACAAGTTGGTTTACATCGCAACGGCACATATAGGTCTTATGGCGACGATAGGATAGGGAAGGAAGCGGCCGTGGCTTTAATTAAGTTACAGACCCAGCATTTTCCTAGTGTGAAAATGGGAAACTACGGAAAATCATCTTCAGGGCTGCCGACAGTACGGTTCGAACCCACTATCTTCCGAATGCAGGCTCACAGTTGCGCGCCCCTAACCACACGACCAAGTCGTTCGGTTTTCTCCAAATCAATGTCTTCTCAAAAGTTCGATTCAGTATCTCTTCATTCGTGATTGGATCTGTTCATCTCACCATCAGCAATTTTTTTTAACAAACCATTTCAAAAGCGTCTATTATTTTTCCTACTGAGCTAGTTATCGTCAATGTTTCACTTCAATACAATGTCACGCTACAAACGAAAGTCTTCAAAAACATCTTTCTAATTCCTGTATCAATGTTCGAAGTGAGCAAGTTTCTTTTCTTAAGAAAGACATGGCTTGCTTGTGCTATTCTGCATTTTATGTCCTCCTTACTTCTGTCATCGATAGTTATTTTACAACCCAAGTAACAATATTCATCTACTTCCTTTACGACTTTATTTCCTAATCTAACATTTTCTGCATCACCTGGCTTCGTTGGACTACATTCTATTACTTCTGTTTTGGACTTTTTATTTTCATCTTGTACGCCTTCTCCAAGCCGGTGTCCATACCATTCAGCAATTTCTCCAGATCTTCTGCAGACTCTGATAAAATCACAATATCATCGGCAAATCTAGAGTTTTGATTTCCTCTCCTTGGACTGAGATTCCTTTCCAAATTCCTCTTTGATTTTCTTTACCGCCTGTTCTATATAAACATTGAAAACGGAGGCGGGACAAACTGCAGACTTGCCTCACTCCTTTCTGGACTGCTGCTTCTTTTTCGAAGCCCTCGATTCTTATAACTGCAGATTGATTTTTGTACAGCTTGTAGATAATTCTTCTTTCTCGGTATCTGATCGCTATCACCTTCAGAATTTCGAATAGCTTGGTCCAATCAACGTTATCGAATACTTGTTCTGGATCTACGAAAGCCGTGTACGTGGGTTTGTCCTTAATTCGATCCTCTAAGATAAGACGTAAAGTCAGGATTGCTTCACGTGTTTCTGCATTTCTTATGAAGTCAAAGTAATCTTCTCCCAACTCAGCTTCCCATTCTTCTGTGAAAAATACGTGTTAAAATTTCGCAATCGTAAGATACTAAACTAATGGTATGGTAGCTTCCTCACCTGACAGAAACTGCTTTGTTGGGAATTGGTATAACAACATTATGTCTAAAATCGGGTGGCAGTTCTCGTGTATCATACATCTTGTACACCCTAAATGGAATAACCTCACCATGTTGGTTTATCCAAAGACAATCAATGCTGTCAAAATAATAATAAAAAAATAATCTCATTGCGGATGATGATGACGACCACAAACCTAATCATCTTATTGATTATTAACAATTCTAGAAAAAAGAAAGGAATTCCCTAATACATTAATAAATTGGTACCGAGGAAGCTGGCCGTACGGTTAGGATCGTGCAGCTGTGAGCTAGCATTCGTGAGATAGTGGGTTCGAGCAACACTGTCGGTAGCCCTGAAGGTAGTTTTTTGTGGTTTCCCCATTTTCACACCAGGTAAATGCTGGAGCGGTATCTTAATTAAGGCTACTGTCACTTCCTTTCCACTTCTAGCCCTTTCCTATCCCATCGTCACTATAAGACCTATTTGTGTCGGTGCATCGTAAAGCAAATTGCAAACAAATTGGTATGAACTACGTTATGTAGAGTGTGAAGGACACGCTTTTGGAGTCGAGGAATAGTCAAAGAAGAAGAAGAAAAAGGAGGAGAAGAAGAAGTTATCTATTGCATTTCTGAGCATTTTTCTCCTGGAGGTATTTTGTACACACTGACCTCCTGAGGAAGCAGATTCCATTCCCGGCTAGCTGTAACTGAGGAGGAGTTAAAAGCTTAAATCTCTCTCACTATATATATACCTTTCATTCATTCATATCCTAAAGGCAAGGCCTTGTCGCTGCAACCACATTTGTCTCTCATCTGCTGAGCGTTTCAGATCAACATATTTTTTTCAAATTCAGCCTGTCCATCACGGAATCCAGATACTTTTTCCTCGGTCTTCCTCTTCCCTTCTTACCCAGAACTTTTCCTTCCATCAGAGTCGTGAGGAATGTGTTATGTCGAAGTGTGTGGCCAAGGAATTTGGTTTTCCTCTTTTCTACAGTGTTGATCAATTCCCTTGTTTCGTTTATTTCCTTAAGGACCCTATTGTTTGACTTTTTCTCTGTCCAACTAATTTTCAGCATCCTCCTCCATATCCACATTTCCATTGCTTCCAGGCATTTTATATCCTGTTTTGCTAAGACCCATGTTTCGCAACCATACAACAAAACACTCCACACAAACATTTTGGCAAATTCTTTCCTAATTTTAATGTTAATGTTCCTGCTTGTCAAAAGCTGTTTCTTGTTACTGAAGGCTTGTTTAGCTAGAGCAATCCTCCTCCTGATTTCTGTGGTGCACCTGTTGTCCTGAGTGATAATGCTTCCCAAGTAGCAAAATTGACTTACTTGTTGTACTTTTTCATCGCATACCTTAATGTTTATTGGTATTATATATATATACCTTTATAAATGAGAAATTACCACAGGCATAGATAAGGGGTGGGATAAGAGGGGGATATATTCCCCCCCCCCCCTATAAGGTGATTGTACTCTTGATCATAAATAATATATTCCTTCTTCTCTTACGCGAATGGGTCACTTAGAACCTCGCGCAATCATCATGTCCTTCCTCTTACCAGGTAATATTCTCTAGTATACCAATGGACATCAGTCAGAATTGATCTGCAGCCACCTGCAAAGCGACTTGTTAAAATACCTTCAAGCGACAGAAGATGGAATTCTAGTGCTTCAAGGCAGTACGTTGGTGGAGTAATGAACAGACCACCCTGACAGAAAATGCCTGCTGCAGAAAATAAGGCAATGTGGACGGTAATAAGATTCTCTAGGTTATAAAAGGCCTAAGAAAAGTGAATAATGATTCATTTTATGATTTATACGTGACACAACTTGGAATGTAGAGCTCATTGTTGCATTGACACCTCACACTCTAGGTACGACAGGCGCGAGAATAATGATGCGTACTTTTTTTTTTTTTTTTGTTAAAGGAATAAGATTATCTAGGTTATAAAAAGCCTACGAAAAGGAAAGATTTATTACGAGAACTTTTGCTGGAGCCCTACCAATCTTGTGGTGCATATCCCTCACTAATACATGGCATTTATATTGAGATCATCAAGGTGTATGGTCGTCTATTTGGCTTTCCCCTGCAGTAATATACATGAATGATCATATTACCATTATTATTAATCACTATTCCCTATTGATGACCGCCCCGCAGTGTAGGATTAGCGTGCCTGCTTCTTACCCGGAAACTCCGGCTTCGATTCCCGGCCAGGTCAGAGGGCTACATCGAGGTCCACTCAGCCTACGTGATTACAACTGAGGAGCTATCAGACGGTGAAATGGCGACCCTGGTCTAGAAAGCCAAGAATAACGGCCGAGAGGATTCGTTCTAGCGCCACACGACACCTCGTAACTGCCAGCCTGCAGGCTGAGCAGCGGTCGCTTGGTAGGCCATGACGCTTCGGGGCTGTTGCGCCATGGTTTTTTTTTTCGGTATTGATGTCCATTATGTGGTATAATATCCAATTTATATAACAAAACCTGACAAGCAGATTAGAACAGATGTAGGATCCAGCAGTTACGTAGAAATGAAAAGGATAGGGTGACATGGAGAGCTGCATCAAACCAGTCTATGGACTGATGACTCTAACAACAACAACATAACAAAAACAACTCTATTCTCATATAATGCTAAACTAGTTTCCTCGGTTGAGTGCTTTCAGCGGCTTTTTGCACGGCCGTCCAACTGCAACGCAGAACACTATACTCCACCACAATAACACGCAGTTACCTACACATGGCAGATGCCGCCCACCCTCATCGCCACACGAAATTGAATTCATTTTTGTCCTGGGAATCAGTTCTCCTCAATAAATTGACAGATTGCTGAAGGGAACTACGAAAAAAAAAAACCGATCGAAAGCGCTTCAACAAGGTCATTAATTTAATGTCATAAGATAGTAAATAGTCAGTTTATTTCTGTAAAATATTAATAATAATTGTAGTGATTCTATTTATAAGACGAAGGAGGCTAAAGACGCAACCGCTCTCGGGATTCTAACCCGAATTCTCTTCCCTTAGGATCACCAACGAACACAAATGCATCGTAAAAGTAAGAATTTCGTTCAAGGCAAGTATCTAAAATGTAAATCTGTTGTTCATGGTTGCAAGAATCATAACCAACAACGCAAATTTTAAAAAAATCGTACCTAGACACCAGTTTCCAAGAATAAGCAACGTCAACCGGCGCAGCTGATGGTTAACATATGCGCGCCTGCGGAAAACATTTAATGAAGATTAGGTTCACTTATCACAGATTGAGTGCCGAATAGAAAACTCCATGGTGGCGTTTGTAAGGATGTTGAAGGCATTTAGGTGTCACGATCTATCTCTCCAATGTAAAATAAAACTATTGAAATGTTATGTCTTCGATGTACTATTGTATGGCGTAGTCCTGGACCTTAACGCAAAGATAGAGTGAGAAACTGGAAGCCTCTGCTATGTAGTTGTAGCGTCGGATACTCGGGATTTTTGGACAGACCGCAACAGCAATGACACTAAAGAGATCCTTTTGACAGTAAAACATCGAAAACATTTAATGAAGATTAGGTTCACTTATCACAGATTGAGTGCCGAATAGAAAACTCCATGGTGGCGTTTGTAAGGATGTTGAAGGCATTTAGGTGTCACGATCTATCTCTCCAATGTAAAATAAAACTATTGAAATGTTATGTCTTCGATGTACTATTGTATGGCGTAGTCCTGGACCTTGACGCAAAGATAGAGTGAGAAACTGGAAGCCTCTGCTATGTAGTTGTAGCGTCGGATACTCGGGATTTTTGGACAGACCGCAACAGCAATGACACTAAAGAGATCCTTTTGACAGTAAAACATCGAAAACTCAAGTATTTAGGAACAAGCAAAGATATGCTTTACTACAGTTGATTATCCAGGGAAAGATAGAAAGAAATAGAGGATCTGGAAGAAGAAGAAGAAGAAGAAGAAGAAGAAGAAGAACGAACTTCTTAGCTCAAGAACTTTATAACATTATTCAGTACATTTTCGGAGGTACTTTTAAGATTAGTTACCGAAAAAGATGCGCTGCCACGCTGATCGCAAACATCCGAAACGGACAGGCACACCAGGAAGAAGAAGAAGAAGACTTCAGTTTGAGGAATCTAGACTGCAAACCCAATATTCTTGGTTGCACTAACCTAAAATGGAGAGAATTCAACAGATCTTTCTTCAAGGGAAGTAATGTGTTATCTAATGTTACAAAGTGAATTACAGGGGTCCAGCTTTACGGTAGGAAGTAATAATAAGAGGTAGTCTAAAAAGGAGGTCACGATGATATTTAATATACAACAGAGTCAGCTGGCAATGCTGTTCAGTGTTTACTTTCCGTCTTCAAAGTGGACATACTGTAACTTTGTTTTGGCTTTGTCATTGGTCAATGCATAATGCATGACATGAAGTTTATTTATACTGGATGACCTCTCTCGTGTAACAGGTCGATGGTCGCTTTCATTCTCCCTGTCTCTCTCAAACGAACTCCACTTCAGTCGGGTAAATTATACTGTGGGGAATTAATCGTCACGGCTACGAAAGACTCAGACATTACAAATTATTTTGACGTCTTTACAAGCAACCAATGAGCTCATTTGAAAGTGATATAATACTTAATGACTTTGTAAATAAATGTTGAGCTTTATATTGACTCGCATTCAGCGGTGTAACACGCTCTATTGTGTGTAATCACTAATCACCTTGTTGCTTAACAGCGGTAGTGATGAAATGAAGAACTGAATCCCCTATTGCAAGTGAACTTCAGCTCACGTTTGGTACTGTTGTTCATTTCGTCTTACTTGATTCTTACAGAAAAGATTTAATTTTTTCGCACTTCTTTTTAACTTTCAGAATCCAAAACATACTACATATGGCAATACTACACCAGGTGGTGGTGGTGGTGATGGTGGTAGTGGTGGTTCTTATTTTAAGAAAACGTACAACTATATAACCATCCTCTCTGAACAAATTAAGTGGAAACAAAATGAAAATAAATTTAAAACTATTTGTAAAATGGAGGAATTTGAAAATGAATTTAAAAACATAATTTAAAATAATTTTATTAAGCCGAAAAGGACACGGAAAACTTGAAATGTAGAATACCTTGATTAATCTACTCTCACACAAAAAGCGAATGACGAGATCAGTAGTATTCCCGTCATCGGCTAGTATGAGTTCGAGTGTCTCCTGCAGGCCGAGGTTCCATCCTAAGCCAGAGAGTTCGGCACAGTCTGTGAGGATGCGGGCCACGGTGAATTCGGCACCACTCTTCAGGAGGTAAGAATGCGTAGATCTTCCACGACCTACCCTCAGCCTACACAAACCCCCTGTAGTTGGGGGTGGTAGAACAACACCCACAGTATGCCCTGCCTGTCATAAGAGTCGACTAAAAGGCGCCCAGGGACTCTCAACTTGGGACCGTGGGTTGGCGACCACGGGGCCCCTAGCTTCCACTTACTTCTGCCAGACTCCTATCCGAACTCCCTTGGTCAACTCTTGTTCTTTTCCGACCCCGACGCTATTAGAGCATTCGAGGGCTAGGGAGTCTTTCATTTTCGCAGCCTTTGTCTTTCTTTGGCCGATATCTTCATTTTTCGAAGTGTCGGATACCTTTCATTTTTTCTTTCTGATTAGTGTTATATAAAGGATGGTTGCCTTGTTGTGTTTCCACTTAAAACAATAATCACCACCCCCTCAGTCTACATAAAACTACGGGCTCTCTCCGTGAAGGCCGGAAGAAGGACCGCCACACGGAAGTTGTCTTCTTAATTGCTCTCAAATTGTTGGGTTTCGGATAGCTAGCCATTCTGATTCCCAGGACGCCATGATAAATAATATTGTACCAACACTATCACGCTACTCTATGTGAAGTTAGTGCCACTCCATACGGAATAGATTAGTGGTCCGTTGAGTTTAATACGTAAGAAATTATTATTTTGAATAATCCCAAACATTAGTGGTGTGCCGCAGTGCGTACTTATTATTATTATTATTATTATTATTATTATTATTATTATTATTATTATTGTTGTTGTTGTTGTACCGGGAGGTACACCTCTACGCCGCACATTTAAATCTTGCGCCTGAAAGAATTCCTCTACAGGAGAAACACTGAACTTGAAACTAGACCTATTTAAACCTTTTCTCAGAAGATGTCATTACCGTAATTTTGTTATTGTGAAGTTTACAGTACTGTGTGAATTTCAAGTTGTTTTGTTTTCCGTTCATCAAGAAGTTTGGGCATTGTCTCATATATGTCACTGCTAGAAAAATATGATCATGCGCCCTGGTCCAAAGTGAAAGAACTTCTTTGAAGAAGTTTTGTATTCATAAGTTTCTTTTTTACTAATTGATGTTCATTTATTTTTGGGTTGGCAATATTTATCTTTTCTTTCCGCCAGTTTTGAATCCAGCCAATACCTAATTTTTGTAATTATTTTCCAACCAATCCTGTATTTCTTCTTCGATTCTGAGGGCCACTTTTAAATTCGACCAATAAAATTCTGTGGGTGTGTCTTGATTATTCATGAAAGGTCTCGAACTTTCCCCGAGGGTTTGTAAACCGCGGATTTTCACGCCTCTTGGCCATTTGATCAACATCTAACTGTGTGTGTGTGTCGAGCAGGAGGCGACAGGCGCCTCTTTTCATCAGGCAGCAGGTCTTCAGCAAGGTAATGGCCAGTTAACATCTTTATTTCTTGCTAGCTCCGCAGTATAACCTGAGGGAAAGGTCCGAAACTTGAACCATGTAATCTTTTCTACAAATGTAATTTTCTGCCGGCTTATGTAAAAACTTCCTAAAATCTTTAACTGTAAATCGGGGATAGAGAGTGACTTATCCTCTCGAGTTCCCCTTCACTTTGGTTTGTAACTGGTTTTCTCCCTTTCCGTAATGTCTTAAATTATTCTTATACGAGTCACCTCCATAGTTTGGGAATAGCCCCTGTTTCATCGGCCTAGTGCCCTTTAGGTTTTAAGAAGTCACATCGAGGAGTGCAAGTATTCGCCTCCTTTCATTTTGTGTTCGGGCCATTTATTTAACTGTTATTTCTTTTACACCAAGGCCCTATAGGTTGGGTACAAGATACCCCTGTTTCAGTTTTGTAAGCTGGACCATGGAAGGCCAAAAGATGTAAGATATTTTTGGTGTTGCCTTGAATAGGCTTGAAAACTGAGAACCTGTTAGCTCCTTTTCAAAGTAAGATTACTGAATGCCTTTTGAAGGCTTAATATTGTGAGTTGGGAGCCAGTGCACCAGGTATTAGGGGATTTCTGCCCTTAAGTAAAGTTATGATCTTTGTAAAGTTAAGTGTGTAGCTCAGGAATTGTTAAGTGAGGGCTTGAAGCCCAAGTTCTGTTTATACCACCAATCTTGTCTTTCCTAGACTTGTTTATTGCTACTGGTACCTGTTACACTGTTATTTGTTGATTTTTTTCTCATTTCATAGCATCTATCACTCATTAATATACAACTTTGGGAGTGGCGACCCCATCGTACTAATAGCCTATATATGGTTCATTCATTACATCCCTGACCCGGTCAAAGACTGGAAAACAGGCTGTAGGTTTTCAGTAAGGATGTAAAGGAACGTGCGTATAAGCTACTGGTAAGACACTAAATAGAGTATGGTTTTTAGTGTATAGGACCCTCGCCGGGATTACTTGATTCAAGAACTGGAAAAGATCCAAAGGCAACAGCACGATTTGTTCTGGGCGATTTCCGACAAACGAGTAGTGTTACGAAAATGTTGCAAGGGAATAGTTCGACTAAGCGGAATGTTATAAGCTGTCGATGGAGAAATGGCGTGGATTGACAATAGCAAACGAAGAAAGCTTGAATGAATCATAATATGAAGATGTAGTTGAAATTCAACAGAAAAATTTGGGGAAAACAGTCTTTCATAGGAAGACTAGCAGTTACCGGCGGCTTCGCTCGCGTGGAATTCGTAATTTGATAAAAGTAATCGCACATCGGTACTGCACTAAGACATTATATGAACATTCCTAAGGTATAAAAACTACCAAAATATTGAATTTTAGTTACCCCAAGAACCTCACAAAAAAAAAAAAATGCATCCCATTTTCGGCCCTCCCCACCCCGACCCTTAAATAGATTTTTCGAAAACGAAAAGAAAATATATTTTTCTTTACTTTTAAAGGAGATACCAAATACCAATTTTTACGTCTGTAACATGGTAAGTTTTTTGAGATATATACTCATTTTGAATATTCACCCACTTTTTCACTTCTTTTCAACCCCATAAGTGGATTTTCCGAAAACAAAGAAATATTTGTTTATTTTTTAAAGGAAATTACAAATACCAATTTTCACGTTTGTAACATGTTTAGTTTTTGAGACGTACTCACTTTAAGAATGCGCCCCATTTTCACTTTTTTAACCCCTCTTAAGTGGATTTTTCGCAAACGAAAAAATGCGTGTGTTTTAATTTATAAAGGAGATTCTAAATACCAATTTTTACGTCTGTAACATGTTAAGGTTTTGAAAATATACTCATTTTTAACAATTCATCCCTTGTTTCACTTCTTTTTAACTCTTTAAGCAGATTTTCGATTTCCTTTATTTTTAAAGGAGATTGCAAATACCAATTTTAACGCCTATAAACTGTTAAATTTTAGAGATATAGATATACACATTTTAAAAATTAACCCCCTTTTTTACCCCCTTAGCGACGGAATCCTTCCTTAATGAACACCTACACTGCAATATAAATGTTTCCACAAATTTTCACTTCTTTATGTCCTGTAGTTTTAGCTCGGCGATGATGAGTCGGTCAGTCAGTCAGCCACGACATGTTATTTTATACATACAGATGAATTAGGGTTTGGAATAATTTACCAAGGGAGAAGTTTGATAAATTTCCAACTTCTTTGATATCCTTTTTAAGAAAAGACTGGTCAGAAACTGATAGAGAATCTGCCACATGGGAGACAGCCCTAAAAGCAGATCATTTGCAAGTGAAATTGAAATGATCAGGAAGTATTTTGTAAAAACCCGCATGAAACCCTTCACATCTGATATCTCCTGTTACTCGGCTATCACACGCTCAATGTTATCAAGAGTATATATGTCAATTTCTTGTTTCTTTGCTTTCTTTTAAACCTAAAATCATCATTGAAATCATTAAAATGTCTGTTTCCGCTACTAGAGGGATGTTATCAAAGTTTGCTCCAAAGACGCTTCAAGACTAGACTCCAGCATTCTGTAAATTGTGCGTAAGTGTCTATGTGATGGTATCATATTTTAATGCAACGCTCAATCCATTGTAAATTGTAGTGTTAAGCTATATGAATTACTTAAGGTATGTGTGAATTTGTATATTAACGTGCTGTATTTACAAATGGTCAGTAATTGGAGCGCTCACTCTACTGAAAGTCATTGTGTAAAATTTTGAAATACTTCAGGTACGGTAAGTGTGAATTTGTATATGAAGTGTTGTAAGCCGTAGTATTAAACAATGGAAATACTTAAGATGTTTGTAAGTTTGTATATGACGATGCTGGATTTAGAATGTTAAACTAGTACTATTTCTTGCATTATTTTCTTTCCACAAAATTGCTTGTTGTACTCTTGTAGTGGTGGTTGTTGTCGTTGCTGATGCTCCTGTTGGGTAATTATGATTTAACTTCAATTTATTATCACACTGCTGTAAGTGATCACTGACACCGGAATATTTCCCAACTGCGATGTATTTGTTAATAATAATACAATTACCATATAGTCTGTCCATCATCTCTTTATGTTACGCTTCAATTTTAAAAAAGCCTACTGAAATCAATTCAGAAACTGCACATTTCACTGCCGTATGCATTTCCTGCAGAAAGGTGTTCATAATTATTAAACTATTCGTATTATTTATTCTTCAACGCTTGATAAAATCGCATGAACTAATAGACCATTGTTGTTCGATTCTTTTTAGCGCCTTGAAACGAAATTCTTAGCTTATTTTACAACCTTCTCCATAATCACCAAGATGACCATGAAATATGTAAACGTACAACTAGAAAGAAAGTTCACAAATCGAAGCATACTATTCGGAAGACAGGTCTCAAACATTTAGGGAAATGTTTATAAATATTTGTAATAATTTTCATGAAGTTAAAATTACATACGCGACTATATGATTTGCAGTGATTTATATATATACCGACTGGTTCACCAGCCCCCTTTTGTAGGTAACCCAACTAACGCGTATATCACAGCCATCTTCTTCTTTATGGCCTAGAACAAGCAGACCATTTATATAATGCTCGCGACTATGGTAGAAATCATTAACGGCAGTGTTATTTCTAATGCTTAAACTACCGTATAATGAATGTGTAAAACTAACACACCTACGTATAACACTATCTTACGTTTGGACAGAAAGTATCTATAAGGACTACAACGTGCTAACAACGCACCGCAGCTTGTGGTAGCTAGGGTGGTTAAATCACGCACTATTGCTGTGTGGTTGTAGGTTTGATCCACAGGCTGGTACCCTTTTTTTTCTTTTTTCTTTTTTTTCGATTAACGCCATTTACAAAGACTGTAATATGGCCGCATATCATCCTATTCCAAAGAGTGACTTTTTATTTGTTCCTGAAAAGGACCGTTTTTATCCGATGTTACATAGCCAGGTTAGACTGCGACATGATCGTCTGTAGGTGGGAAGTAGGGTGCTCTGCATAATCAGAGTAACAAGTGTTCGAAATTTTGACCACTTTTCAGTGTTCATTTAATTGTTTACCATTACGGAGTGCGTGGCATACATATTAATTCGACCATACTTTCTCCATAAATTAGCAACAATTCAACGTACTGTTCATAGGAATACATCGTGAGGAAATTAATAAGTGCTGTGATGTGACCTGGTAGGTGTGGATTACGTTCATCACAGCATGCTTCTGCCTTAAATGAGGTATCAAAAGGGGTATCGTGAATCAGAGACAGCGTCAGTTATCTCTTGAAACGACTTACCCTTGTTTAGAAGAACGGTGAAAGAAGATAGATAGGGAGCTTTTGAACTCTTTATTCAGTTAAACTATTTCAGTCTACAAGAGATAAGTTTTGTGTGGCTTCACATCACTCAATATAGACATCTTACCACCAGGACGACAGTTTGAAGAGAGCCTAATTACACCTGACGTTGTGACGAATAGCGCTGTCACCTTCCAGATAGTACGACAAGTTCTTTAGAGCAGGACCCACCCTCCTACACCGTACTCTCGCGCGTCGTGCTTTCTGTAAGATGTGGCCTGGTGATGGGAGTATTCGAGAGCAAAATGTCGATGAAGTTCTCGAGATACCTCGAATACTGATAAAACGTATTCGAATACTTCTCTGGAGGTATTCACTACTGATAATTCGGCGATCTCTCTTTATGCAATATCCGATAATATTGAGGATAGTAACGCCATTTCTGGACGTAAATCAGAACTACGCCTGTAATTCATGATGGGGAGTTCAGGTGGTAAAGAGAGAACGCGTGTCATACGAGTATTTACCTAAGATGTATTTAAATGCTTCTCTCAGACGGGAGAAAGAGAAGTTTTCGAACACAATCCTACTGATTGAGCTTAAACGCCAAAAACAAGTTGTAATGATTGTTATAGGAGGCTATTTGAATGCAAATCACTCACAATCAATTGTTTACTTTCTTTGCTCTTCATACAAGGGTAAATAAAATGTTTTTTTTAATTTTTAGATTTTGTTTTACTTCGCACTGATATATAGCCTATAATCAGGCTCCATGGCTAAATGGTTTGCGTGCTGGCCTTTGGTCACAGGGGTCCCGGGTTCGATTCCCGGCAGGGTCAGAAATTTTAACCATGATTGGTTAATTTTGGCTGGCACGGGGGCTGGGTGTATGTGTCGTCTTCATCATCAGTTCATCCTCATCACGACGCGCAGGTCGCCTACGGAAGTCAAATCAAAAGACCTACACCTGGCGAGCCGAAGATGTCCTCGGACACTCCCGGCATTAATAGCCACATGCCATTTCATTTTCATTTCATATAGCCTATAATTATGTCTTATGGCGACGATGGGATAGGAAAAGACTACGAGAGGGAAGGAGGCGACCGTGGCCTTAATTAAGGTACAGCCCCAACATTTGCCTGGTATAAAAATAGGAAACCACGGAAAACCATCTTCAGGGCTGCCGACAGTGGGATTTGAACCCACATCTCCCGAATGCAAGCTGACAGCTACGCGGCCATTCGCTTAGTGAAATCAAATGTTTGTTAACCAAGCTGATATATAATATATACATATATGAATGAAAATACAGAGTAGAGTCGGGCATTTTGACAGCACACAATGGCGTGACATCAAATGTATATACACATAATTGTTCCCGATGTCCCGAATTAAATTACATTTCACTTACTCGAGTTATGTAGGATTCGAGAACTTGGTTTCAATAATAATTTTATTTGCTTTACGTCCCACTAACTTCTTTTACGGTTTTCGGAGACACCGAGGTGCCGGAATTTTGTCCCGCAGGAGCTCTTTTTTTTAAGTGCCAGCAAATCTGCCGACACGAGGCTGTCGTATTTGAGCACCTTCAAATACCACTGGACTGAGCCAGGATCGAACCTGCGAAGTTGGGGTCAGAAGGCCAGCTCCTCAACAGTCTGAGCCACTCAGCCCGGCGAACTTGGTTTTGAATGCAAGCTTCGATTCTTAAATATTCTCGGATGCACAGTAATCGATTCTGAACAGTGTTAGATTCTGCCCATCACTAATGTGGCCCACCAGTTTAATGATGCTTTCAAATTAATACTTTGAATCGCAGGCAGCAGAAATTGACAGTAACATAGCATTGCAGGTCTCTTTTACGTGCAACGTACTAATATCACATTGGAGACTCTGGATGAGAACTGTATTCGGGGAAGGACACATATTTATAATCATATTTCAAGCCGTGAAGGTTTGATTGCCTCATACGATGGCGTTCATGATGTACAGGGTTATTCTAAATTATTGTCGGAGTTACAAAAATTCATAACTCACAGTGCAATTGACGTAGGAATATGAATCTTGTTTTATTGTGTACTGTAACTCGTAAAGTTATTGTGACATATATAGTACATTACAAATGCTCGATATGTGCGCCTTGTGTCACTCTACACACATCTACTCGATAGTCCATCTCTTCCCACACACGAGTCAACATGGCAGCGGTGTTGCTTTCGAAGGCGGCTTGGATGCGCTGCTTCACTTCCTGAGTATCCACCGGTAGAGGAGGAACAAATACCTGATCTTTAACATATCCCCACAGGAAGAAATCGCATGGTGTAAGATCTGGTGAACTTGGTGGAAATGGTAAGAGCATCAGATCACCTTCCGTTCCATGTCCCGTCCATAGTTGTGGAAGTTCTTGGCTTAAAAATGCTCTGACCTCCCTGTGGAAATGAGGTGGTGCACCATCCTGTTGCAGCACGTAATCATCCCTGTGGTCACTCAACTGGGGCAACAGCCATTCTGTGAGCATGTCCAGGTAAGTCAGCCCTGTTACTGTCTGCTCATTGAAGAAGAACGGGCCATAGACGTTCGTGTTTGAAACGGCACAGAACACATTCACCTTAGGAGAGTCTCGCACAAGTTCCACATAACAATGGGAGTTCGTTGCACCCCAAACGTGAACGTTTTGTTTGTTTACCTTTCCACTTACATGAAAAGTAGCTTCGTCACTGAAAACTACTCTGTCAAGAAAACCATCATCTTTTTCAATCTGTTCCTGCAGTGTCATGCAAAAGTTGAAACGTAGGGCTTTGTCATTAGCTGTTAGAGCTTGACGCAATTGTAGGCGATTTGGCTTTACCTTTAGGCGCCTTCGTAACACACGCCATACTGTGGTTTGAGGAACTTGCAGTTCCCTGCTACATCTCGTAGTTGATTTCTTAGGACTACGGAGATAAACGCCCCTAATCCGATTGACATCCGCTTCTGACACAGCGGGACGCCCACTGCTTTTTCCTTTGCACAAACAACCTGTATCCACAAATTGTGCCTACCATCTGCGAATAGAGTTGTCAGAAGGAGGCTCCCTCCCGTATTTTGTCCGAAAATTGCGCTGGACTCTGGTAACGGATCGGTGTTGATGAAATTCAAGAGTACAAAAAGCTTTCTCCTTATCGCTAACCTCCATTTTGTTAAACACTGCTATTACTGCCATCTGGTGGTAAGTTATGTACTACAGTTGATGCAAAATAAAACTTTGAGAGTTTGTCTGACCGTTACTGCAACAATAAAAATGGTACGTTTTCCACGTTTTCAAAAAAAAAATCACGAAACCCCGACAATCATTTAGAATAATCCTGTAGATCTAGATGTGAATGCAGCAGCATACATGCCAGGTAGTAGCAGTTAAATTTTCCCCTACTTCGTTCACTCTAGACAGGAAACTACAAAGTGCGCACAAAGTCCGTATACCCCTACTCATTATTTATTCATTTATTTATTTCTATTGTCAGGTACCCATTGTTATCGACTTCGATTGTTGACAGCAGTTGGTGCCAAGATGTTGAAAGAATGGC
The DNA here is from genome assembly GCF_040414725.1 of Anabrus simplex. NCBI lineage: Eukaryota > Metazoa > Arthropoda > Insecta > Orthoptera > Tettigoniidae > Anabrus > Anabrus simplex. Next base: position 111,525,704 of record NC_090268.1, read on the forward strand.
TGATACAAGTGATTATACTATTGAGAAACTTTTGCTGTCTGCTGTGTGGATTCATGAGCGTAAAATTAGTGGCAAATCAATTCAAAATGTGAGGGAAGATTTCATTGCGCGGTTTGTGAAAGCAGCACCGACAAGGAAGAAAGCGTGGGAAAAGAAAGCCTTTATAATGGGCAGTGTTCGCGACGCGCTGAGAAGTGGAAGTCCATCCACCAGACTCGAACTTTGTGCTGACGTGGAAAGATCTATCGAACAATCTCCAGTTAAGTCCATACGGAAACGTGCGTCAGAGTTGGGGATACCGGAATCAACCGTGAGGAAACACATCAAGATTCATCTGAAAATGAGGTGTTGGCGTCCATTGCGTGCCAATGAATTATCAGATGACGATTTGGAGAGACGTGTTGATGCTTGTGGTCGTATGCTGCAACAATTCCAAACAATGGCTCAGAAGTCATGTTCACTGACGAAATGAGCGATTTATCGCAGCTCCCGTAGTCACAACGTTCACGTTTGGGGAAAAGAAAATCCATACATTTTCAAGAAATCACGTCATGATCTGGGCCGGAATGACACAAACGCATCTGTTTCGCCCAGATTTTTCATCATTCTGTTAATCAGAACAGTTACCTCCAGATGATTAATGACTAGCTTATCCCGCAGGTGCAAAATGCGGGAATCTCAGACGGTGTTTGGTTTTCAACACGGTGGGGCGCCGGCTCACTTCGCAGTGGCTACGTCTGAACGCAGTCTCTGGGAATCGCTGGATCGGTTGAGGTGGTGGTGGTGGTGATTATTGTTTTAAGAGGAAGTACAACTAGGCAATCATCCTCTATATAACACTACTCAGAGAGAAAAATGGAAGGGATCCGACACTTCGAAAAATGAAGGTATCGGCCAAAGAAAGACAAGGGCCACGAAGGGCGTGAAAATGAAAGACTCCCTAGCCCTCGCAAACCTAATAGCGTCGGGGTCGGAAAAGAACAAGAGTTGACCAAGGGAGGTCAGATAGGATAGATGTAAGTGAGGAGCCTGGCACAAGTAAGTGGAAGCAATGCCAGGACTCAGCTGAGGACCCCGTGGTTGCCAACCCACGCTCCAAAGTACAGAGCCCCTGGGGCCCCTTTTAGTCGCCTCTTACGACAGGCAGGGAATACCGTGAGGATCGGACAATGATCCAGCTCCTCTTCCATGGTCACCAAGGAGCCCTGATCCAACAACACCCGATAACTCACTCTAGGGTTGCATCAAGGAACAGGTGAGGAAGCAATGGGATGTTGGAACTGATGATCTGAAAAATGCGCCGTGCGAAGCTTTGCAGACAGTGACCTCAAGGATGTTGCTTGATATGAGCATCAGAATACGGTGGCATATTCAGCTGTGCAGAGACCATGGAGGGACACATATGGATGTTTTAGATTCCTAAGTAGAAATAAATAAATAATGAGTATATGTACTTCTACATCGTGTCAGTTTGAGTTTAATTTAATGTAATATAGGGGAGTACGAGCTTTGTGCGCACCCAGTGTTTATAATATTACGCGTGCCAATCTCGGTACGAATAATTTCCACATTATAGGTCACAAGATTTCATCTCTTCACATACGGTTAGCGTCAAGAAGGGCATCCATATACTAAACTGAGCCAAATCCACACACGTACCAACTCCGAGAAACTGGAAAAAGGCTACGAGGAGAATAAGAAGAAATGCAGGTTACAAGATTTGCATGGTTCACCGTACCTGAAAAACACGGTTTATCAGGGGAACGTTCGTACATATGCTTCTGCGCACCTCCGGCGGGCATCAGATCGAAACAGACTTTCATCCGATTAGGCCACCATAGCTAAATTGGTAGAGCAACCGACGCGAAATCGGGAGGTTGTGGGTTCGGATCCCACTGGTGTTCGGTTAGTCATTTTTGTTCTGTACTTAACATCCATTCAACACATACAAAATGTGCGTAACACGACCTAATAGGTTGAAAGTCCCCTTGTAGGTTGACCACGGTGGGGAGGGTTGGCAAGACTAAGAGTAAGCGTTCCTCCTGGGGTTGTGTTTACTCTTTGAAAATACAGTAGTTGTTTACTCCTAGAAATGAAGATGGTGTCTTGAGTCAAGTGTGTGTTATGTGTGTGTACTTTACACAAGTTACCGCAATACTTTGGAAAATACACCACTGCAGTATATAAAATATTTGAAGAAAAGGGGAAGTTCGGCTGCAGGCCTTTGAACTCTGGCACTACACTCCATAAAATATAGCGAAAAGATTGGTACTTAGATCCAACAGAAGATCTATATATTAAAAGAGCTTACTAAAAACAGCTTTGGCAAATCCGTCCATCCGATCTACTGCACCGATTTTACTTAGCAGGTTGCTCAGCGACCAACACTTTCATTAATAAATATTGAATTTTCACGACCGCATTGTAATCGAAACAGACTTTCAACCGATCAGGCCACCATAGCTGAATTGGTAGAGCAACCGACGCGAAATCGGGAGGTTGTGGGTTCGGATCCCACTGATATCTGGTTAGCCATTTTTGCTCTGCACTTAACATCCATTCAACACGTACAAAATGTACGTAACACGACCTAATAGGTTGAAAGTCTGTTTCGATTTCGACTTTAATTAATATTCTGATATATGTGATTTTTATCCTTAGTAATGTGATTGCATGCAACCATGTTTGATTACTACCTGTCAAGCCAGAGATGGTTGGTGGTGGTGATTATTGTTTTAAGAGGAAGTACAACTAGGCAACCATCCTCTATATAACACTAATCAGAGAGAAAAAATGGAAGGGGTCCGACACTTAAAAAAATGAAGATATCGGCCAAAGGAAGACAAGGGCCACGAAGGGCGTGAAAATGAGACTCCCTAGCCCTCGCAAACCTAATAGCGTCGGGGTCGGAAAAGAACAAGAGTTAACCAAGGGAGGTCGGATAGGATAGTTGGAAGTGAGGAGCCTGGCACAAGTAAGTGGAAGTAATGCCAGGACTCAGCTTAGGGCCCCGTGGTCGCCAACCCACGCTCCAGAATTCAGAGCCCTGGGGCCCCTTTTAGTCGCCTCTTACGACAGGCAGGGGATACCGTGTGTGTTATTCTACTGCCCCCACCCACAGGGGGGTCAAGCCAGAGAGCACACACTTCCTCTGATCATGTAAGAATACTATTCCCTGATAGATACTCTGACTCTCTAACTTTTCCCAGCTTCCAAATATATTCTACAGATGACAGAGCGTTCCTAGTAACTTGCATGCTGCTAAGAGACAAAAGTCTACGTACCAACGAGCTAGATAACATAGAGGGGTTGTAAGCCTGTCATCAGCGCTCCCTGTTTGAAGCAAGTTGGTAAGGGGCAGTCATGTTAACGGTTGTCAAACATAGCGAATTGGCGCGAGAGCATATGTTGAGGTGACAGGGAGATCGTGCGTGCCAATTTAATTCCCTAAGTTTTAAGAAGTGAAAACATAGATTCTCGCTTTCAAGAATTCCAGCCGTAAGCTCAGCGTATGGTTGTTCTAATCGGAGTAATAAAACCAAGGATATATCGTACTTTAAGTAAGTATTACTGAATTATAGCCGAGATTCCTTTTTGTAATTTCTGTTTGTAATTAAATCCATTTTATTGTTTACTTAGCAAAAGTACGGATAGCCACGGTTATTATTTGTCGAATTTTGTTTCAGATTTCGTTTAAAGAACAAGGAATTAACGGAACAATGCGTTGTGAGGGCGAAAAGAGATAAATGGTATCCTACTCAATTCAGTTGCTTATGCTCTGTACATTTCCAGCCCTATTTAATTTTCATTCACATGTACAAATAAAGGAAATGGAGCGCCCACAACCGAGAAAACGTACCCACAAAAAAAAAAAACCACTTATTTCGTTCAAACGTACACCAAGTATGGTAAATACAGTATTTTACTGCTATTTTTGAAATGTATACAGCCTTTATTGTAGATGTCTGTTGCCTTGGTTTTTAAAACTATGCCACACTTCATAATGGACAACTTTCAAGCTTACCTTTCAGCTAGTAATCCCAGTATGATATGGTAATGGGAGAAACATGATACCCCCACCCCTCTATATTATAATAAATAATTACACTAAACGAATATTATGGTAAAGTATTCATGGGCCGCCTCTGTGGTGTACTGGTTAGCATGAGCAGCTGCCACCCCTGGAAGCCCGGGTTCGATTCCCGGCTCCGTCACGAAATTTGAAAAGGGGCACGAGGGCTGGAACGGGATTCTATCAGCCTGGGGAGGTCAACTGAGTAGAAGTGGGTTCGACTCCCACCTCAGCCATCCTCGAAGTGATTTTCCGTGGTTTCCCACTTCTCATCCAGACAAATGCCGGGATGGTACTAACTTAAGGCCACGGCCGCTTCCTTCTCCCCCCCCCCCCACAAGGCCCCTGTTCAGCATAGCAGGTGCAGCCCTCCCTCACATTTGTATCCCCCGACCCAATGTCTCACGCTCTAGAACACTGTCCTTGAGGTGGTAGAGGTGGGATCCGTCGCTGAGTCCGTGGGAAAAACCAACCCGGGAGGGTAAACAGATTAATAAAGGAACACAGTACTCATGAGGATGCAATAATTTTAAAAATATGAACAGAATGAGGTTGTAACCTATTGAAGGTCCCTATGATTTTAAGGCTTCCTGTCATAAATATTTATGTCCATCGTTTTTATTCTAATTTACGCTTAATCACAACAGCCAAGCAGGGTAACGCTCTTGTTCCTATTTCGAGGCCTAGTCGTATGTCACAGTGTTCTGATTTCGAACTACCCTACAATCAACTGATCGTGATGTTGGCCTCGTGCCGCAATATGATGAAGTGGCGGTATTCGCTTTAATGCTTCAAGCTATCGGCAACGGTCTTTAATTCTCCCCCAGTGATTCTTAAATGCGTATTTTCTACACTTTTCGTCATTTAAAGGCCATGCCCCCTTGCTTGTGTGACAACAGGAAACATGGCGGACTTTCGTTCTATTAGCTTCACCCAGGCAGCGCTTCCGCCTCTCTATGTTATTCTAGCTCGTTGCTACGTACAAACAAACCCCATCATGACATACGACTCACCTATATGGGCACACCTATCAAACGATAACCTAGCTACACTAGAAAGAGTGAAGGTCATGTATATTAAACAAGTTCTCAAAAAACGCTAATTCGAGACTAACCTATGAGCTCACAAGACAGCGACTCTAGCAGAACTGCGATTAAGAATACTGTACCGGGAGGTACACCCCTACGCCGCACTTTTAAATCTTGATTCGACAATTAACTACGTTAGAGGGCACACCCTGTCCTCTCCGCAGTTCCCAGCAATCTCAGATAATTCTGACGGCGATATCTCCACTCTCTCTCGGTCAACGCTTACGGTCTCCATCGGACAGACTATCCAGCGTTCTGATTGGTTGACTGGCTTGCTAGTCAGCCAATAGCCTTTTATACTCCGTGAGGGACTTGTTCGGGCCTGAATTGTGTGTCTCGTCGTGGAGACACCACTTTAAAAACTGTACTTGCCACACTTTTAGGCCAGGCAGGTCCAATCCTAATTAAAAAGGTCCACCTTCGGGTGTGTGACCACCCTCCCCTTGCTTGCAAGACCGGCCATTGGCCCTTGGTCCACTACGCAGGCACTTAGAGCTTGCTATAGATAGGATCACACGTCACTACAAATCTGGTACACCACTCATCAATATAGCGAATATGTCACTACCTCGTGACATCGGCACTCACACATCCACTACTAATAGGGCATGTGATGGCCTCTCATTTGTCGAGGGCGCCGCACATGTCCTGCACGATACCCAACCAGATTTCCCCACCACCTCTAACACTGCTACCTCTTCTCACCCTACTGGCAATACGGAACTCACAATGAGTCAATATAAAAAGCTTATGTACCAGCAATATCTCCAATCCAAAACAGACAATCCCAGCAGCAGAAAATCTGCCCCAAAAGCCTTGTCCCACAAAACAGGCATCAAAATTAAAAATGTCAAACTTAAAAAATCTTCAGTCAATAAGGCTAAGGACAAATCATCTACTACCCCGTCTTCACCCAGTCCACCCCGCTCTCCTAGAACAAATCGAAGACATGCCGTTATTGATCAAGATGGATTTGAATACCCACCACTTTGTAAAACCTCTAAACTGAATGAAGAACCGATCATTATACCCACCGAAACAGTCAATAGCTTCACTCCACTCCAAGAAGAGATGGAAACGGCACCACTTCAGGCCAACTCCACCATCACTAACTATAATCAAACTCCTACTAATAAAAGACCACCTCCTATCACTATAAAAGATGATCCTCTCTCTTAGTCCTTAAGAAGAGCTTTTTTAAAAGCAAACATTCATGGCACATTTATCGCAAGAATAATTAAAAAAGGATTAACCCGTTATTATATTGATGACAGAAATGATTACTTCAATGTAATCAAAGCCCTAAAACAGGATCAGGTCAATTTTTTCACGCAATCCGCTGAGCCAGCCACCACCTTCACCGTAATTGTGAGACATTTGCTAATTGATACGGATCCCGAGGAGATTATGACAGCCCTCACCGAAATGGGATACCCTGTTTATCAGACAATACAACTCCCTAAAACTTATGTTAATAAAAATCCTGAAGATCCCCAGAATGAAGTCAAAGAAAGGAAAAAGATACCTCGTTTCTCTGTCACAATTAAGGCCACGGACAATGCCAAAAAAATCTTCGATGAGACTACTCTCCTGGACCTTCGTGTAACTTTGGAGAAACCTCAGACTCCAGTTGGCCCTCCTATTTGTAAGAAATGCCAAAGGACGGGCCATACTAAAAAAAATTGTTACATGACGCCACGTTGTGTTAAATGCCCCGGGCCACATAGTACCGCTGAATGTCTAATTAACATACCCAGCGAGTTCAAATGCGTTAACTGCCAGGGTAATCACACTGCAAACTTTAAGGGCTGCCCTCCCATATAACGGCCATAGAAAGTAGAAAAAATGCAGTTAAGAAAACAACATTCTCTATACGTCAGGAGGATTCTCCACCCCTGCCAACACCCCAATTAGTCCAAAAAATTGTACACATACCAGATGAAAACACCAAACTGACTGAAAAATCTATATCAACCTCCAAAGTGACGTCAGTCGTCACTAGCCAATCGCAATCAACCACGGCAAGTATTAACCAATCAAGGCGCACCCAATCCACCGCTGGTATTAATCCAACATTTAATCAAGTAGTAACACAACAACAACCCACCGCCAGGATTATGACCCTTAAACCACGTATAGCGCAATCTTCACATATGAATGTAGTAAATGCAACATACCCCTCTGTACCACCAACTAGACAAGAGGCATTACAGCTCCTCTATACCATTCCCCCAGACCAGCAATACCACACTCTCATGAACCATATATTCACCTCAGGCATCGCTCAGAGAATCAATAACGTACTTCTGGACTTAATTTACCCGCCCCCAGGTATGATCCTTGAGCATATGATTTACAGACACCTTTTCTCATACCCCCATGGATATTAATCCCAGTACAGTGCTTAACCAATCAGAAATTTTCACAAATTCCCATAGCCAATCACAGCTCCCCAGAATAATTTACTGGAATTCTAATGGTATTAGAAGTAAAAAGGAAGAATTTCGGGAAATTTTACCAACTTACCAAACTGACGTTGCTTTAATAAATGAAACATTACTCAAACCGATAGCCAAATTCACTATACCCGGATATAAAATTATCAGACAGGATAGAACAGGCGATGGCGGGGGGCTAGCCATTAAACTAAAATCAAAGTATAGTGACTTCCTCCTCCCAGCTCTTCACGGTCTTGAAGCATTGGCTATTAAACTTTTCACAAAACAAGGTCCGCTAATTCTTATAACAGTCTATAGGCAGCCAAGACTCAGTCAATATTTCCGATCCGAAAAACATATTAAATAACGGCTATCCTACAATAGTGGCAGGAGACTTGAATGCCAAGAACACCTTCTGGAATTCCACATTAACTAATACACCAGGCAGGAAAATCATGGACTTCTGCTCTTATAATATATTACCTATGGGACCTACTGAGCCAACATACATACCATTTCAAGCCAATCAACACCCTGATGTCCTGGATATTGCGTTCATACAAGACTTCCCTCATCAAATCGAACTGCAATCTCTTTGGCTCACCGATTCTGACCATAACCCCGTATTAGTGACTATAGATCATGATATTCATCTACTAAGAAAAAAATCATTCCAACATCATCAATACGAAACATATCAATTGGACTAATTTTAATAAATTTATGAATGAATACACAGATAATGTCACTTTTAATCTAAATTCTCATGAGGAAATTGACCGAGCCGTAATCACCATCACTCCAATGATCAGAAGTGCTGCCACAGCTGCCAAAACACCACCGGCTCAAAGGAAAATATCCACTCTTCCGGATAATATCCTACAGCTTATCAAACTCAAGAGCATTGCCAGAAAACCCTGGCACATGACTAAGTTGCATCAGCATAGACATATGTATAACCTATTGAGAAGACTGTGTGCTGCTGAGATTTTAGAGTACAGGAACAACGATTTGAATAACACCATATCTAAATTAAGTACTAAAGATAATAGCATTTGGAGAATGGCAAAAGCCCTTCGAAATACCCCTACTACTATACCCACACTAATGACGGAACAATTACAGCCACTACCAATGAGGAAAAAACTGACTTGTTAGCTGATACACTACAGGAACAGTTCAGTCCTAATGTGGAGCCGCAATATCCAGGATTCACTTCTGCAATAGAGGAGGAAGTCACGAAGCTACGTGTAAATTATTCAACTCATAATATCCCTGAGAATCATAAGCCGGTCACCTTTCAAGAACTACATAAAATTATTTTAAAAATGCCTAACAACAAAGCTCCAGGCCCTGATGAGATTGGCAATTTAATAATCAAAAAATTACCGCTGAATGCTTTAAATCTACTTTTAAATATCTATAATGCTGCACTAATCACGGGGCATTTTCCTACCCCGTGGAAAGTTGCAAAAATCATTTCTATTCATAAAAATGGGAAGCCCATGAGCAAATCAACATCGTATAGGCCAATCAGCTTGTTAGATCATCTTGGCAAAAGGTTACTCATGAATGCTGACTTTCATAATAAAATTCTATCACAGCAATTTGGTTTTCGTGGAGGACACTCCACAGTGCAGCAACTCATCCGCATAGTCAACGCCACAACTAAGACTCTCAACACCAAAAGAGGTAGGGGAGTAATATATCTGGACGTAGCGCAAGCCTTCGGTAGAGTATGGCATGCTGGCCTACTCTATAAACTCCACTCTCACGGCTTACCATCTTATCTGTGGAAAATCATTGACGACTATCTTACAAACAGAACACTGAAATAGAGGGCGTAAAATCTACACTTCGTTCTATCACAGCTGGAGTTCCACAATGCAGTATTATCGGCCCCTACCTCTATCTACACTTCACTGCAGACACGCCTACTACTAATAAAACTGAACTGGCCCTACACGCTGATGACACAGCTTTCATGGCTGAATCATTTATGCCAAAGATCGTCACTCGTGATCTGTAGGAAGCCCTGGATCATTTTCAGTTATGGTGCACTATGTGGAGAGTTAAGATCAACATTTCCAAGTCCACGGCCGTGTACTATACGCTCCGTTATGAAAGAAAACCCACTATATCGGTTAAGCTCAATAATCAGCCAATCCCATGGAGCAATGAGGCAAAATACCTTGGAGTAACACTAGATCGCACACTAACATTTAGATCGCATTTTCAGAATATCCTAATGAAATCCAAGAAAGCCTTCGCATCTTTATATCCACTACTTGCTAGATATTCGAAGCTAAATGTCAGAAATAAGCTACTGATTTATAAAACACTTATCTCGTCAATAACTCTCTATGCCTCTACGGTATGGGGTACAGCAAAAGAATGCTACATCCGCAGATTGCAAGTTTTCCAGAATAAAATTCTCCGCATGATTGCCAATGTTCCCTATCACATCTCAAATAAGACTATACACTCCAACCTGCACATGCTCACCATAAAGCAACAAATTACCACCACAGCTAAAAAAATTTATCGTCCTCGCCAACAACACCCCAGTGATATAATCAAGAAAATTCATGACATAGACAGCACAGTCTATTACAAAAAACTACACCCCAAAACCCTAATTAATTAAAACACACATCATTTCAAACATACATCAAATTCTTTTACACTACACCTTCTCAACACTAACATATACACTACTATTAATATTATGTACACAATATCATTAATTATACCACCTGAACAGGCCGAATTTTTTAAATACTGCATGTCCCCACCTACACCTTAACCTTTAATTAATAATTTAATTCTATTAATTTTTTACTCAAATGTCAAATTATTACCACTATCGCAAGCTCTAAGTGTCCAATTAAAAAGGAATTAGAGACCTATTGGTCGACGTTTCCTAACAATACCACTTACTTTTTCCCTTTTCCCTGAGGGGAAAAAGTAAATCGAAATCATGATCGGTTAAATCTCGCGCCTATAAAAGCTCCTCTATAGGAGAAACACTGAAGTTAAAACTAGACCTCCTTTTACTTTTGCTCAGAAGATGTCACTACCTTAATTTTGTGATTATGAAGTTCCAGTACTGTGTGGATTTCAACTTGTTTTGTTTTCCGTTCTTCAAGAAGTGTAGACATTCTCTCATCTACTAAAAAACTATGAGCATGTACCCTGGTGCGAAGTGAAGGAACTTTTTTGAAGAAATTTTGTACTCATAAGTTTTTTTCTTTACTAAATTTCGTTCATTCTTTTGTGGGTTGGCAATATTTAGCTTTTCCTTCCGCCAGCTTTGAATTTAGCCAATCTAGAATTTCTGTAATTAATTTCCTACCAATCACAGGCTTCTTCTTCGATTTGGTGTGTAACTTTAAGCTAGCCAAAATTGAGAGGGTGTGGCTATTTTATTCATGAAAGGTCTCGAACTTTCCCCGAGGGTTTATAAACTGCTGATTTTCACGTCTCTTGGCCACTTGATCAACATCTAACTAAGTGTGTGAATGTAAAGCAGGAGGCGGGAGGCAGCAGGTCTCCAGCAAGGTAATGGCCTTTTAACATCTTTATTTTTTGCTTACTCAGCAGTTTAACCCGCGGGAAAGGTCCGAAACCTTTACAATGTAACCTACTCTTCTAAACATATAATTCTCTGCCGGTTTATGTAAAAACTTCATAAAATCTGTAACTGTAATTCGGGGATAAAGAGTGATTTACCCTCTCGAGCTCCCCTTCATTTTGGTTTGAGGTGACTACGTTTTGGTAACTGATTTTATTCTCTTCCTTAATGTTTTAAAATTTCTTTCTTATACGGGTCACCTCCATAGTTTGGGAATAGCCCCTGTTCCATCGGCCTTGTGCCCGTTATGTTTTAGGAAGCTACATAGAGGAGTGCAAGTATCCGCCTCCTTCCTTTTTTGTTTGGGCCATTTATTTAACGGTTATTTCTTTTACTCGAAAGCCCTGTAGATTGGGTACGAGATACCCCTGTTTCAATTTGTAAGCTGGGCCATGGAAGGCCAGACAGTGTAAGATATTTTTGGTGTTGCCTTGATTAGGCTGGAAAAACTGAGAGCGTATCTGCTCTTTTCAAGTATTGGAAAAGTGCCTCTAGGAGGCTTGACATTGTAAATTACGGAGCTAGTGCTCCATGTATTGAGGGGTGTTCTGCCCTTACATAATATGGTGATCTTTGTAAAAATTAGTGCGAAGCTCAGGAATTGTTAAATGAGGACTTAGAGCACAAGTTCTGTTTATACCAACAATCTTGTCTTAACTAGACTTGTCTTTTGTTACTAGTACCTGTGATTTTGTTACTTGTAATTTTTTACAAAAGAAAAAAATATAACCTTTGTTAAAATTTTAAATTAACTTTGACTCCGTAGTTAGACCCATTCATCCCGGCACCTTCTTTCACCTCTGCTGATCCACCAACCATGGTAACAAATACCATTGCCTTATACGACACAATACCAAGTTTTACATAAAGAACTGCACGATAAAAAAAGCGAATATATGGATAGATTTTTACCAAACAGACGACAGTTTGGGTGAATTCTATGTACGAACTGTGACATACCATAACGCACTTCTTATTCAATGTTTATATAAAACATTGAAAAGGGCAGGCAAAACAATATGGCTACGACAGGCATATCAAGAGGAGTTATCTGGACTGTTTATAGCGTAAACTACTTAATTAATTAAGTTGGTTCTGTTCACTGGAAACGCATTTGAAGGTTAAGAGAAAAGGGTTCTGTATGAAGAACCTTCTTCCGGTGCCGTCTCCTCACAGAAGGTTGTGGCCATCATGGAGACACTTTTCCAACTTTTACTTTCTTGTGTCAGAGTTGCCGCATCGTGAAATGCGAACCAATGTAGGAGGTTCAACATCTAGGATGATAACGATAACGCACTCTGGGGTTGCATCAAGGAACAGGCGAGGAAGCAATGGGATGTTGAAACTGATGATCTGAAAAATGCGGCGCGCGAAGCATTCTAGTACGAAGGCTACCGCCTCATATTCTCAATAGACTTAGTTGACTTCGGAGCGCCCTTTGAACTCTGGTGCTTACAGTCTATAATGAGACAATATTAAATAATGTGAGCCTCCCCCTTATAACCATTTTGAAACTGGCCTTTGCGCCCTAGAATATCTGTGCCAAGTGACTACTCGACTAACAGTTTAAGATAACGTAGGCCGCGCGCGGTTTCTCCTAGCTCTGTTCGGTTGAGCATAACTGCGCATGCGCTGGCCTACTACCAGGCAAAACTTGTCCCCTGCTCGCTCGCCGACGCGAGACTCAGTTCGCTTCAGTCAGCCATGTCGAGCTGGTGTGTATTTGTGTCCGGCGTCATGAAGTGGTTGAGTACCAGGAAACCACCGTAATCTCTACGTTAACGGGGATTTTCCCCGTGTGAACCAGTTGGAGACCTCCTGCCATTTCTTCTGATCATGTTTTTGGATTTATTTTTCGTCTGGATACTTCCCAACGAGGTCTGGATGCCGGTCGTGTGACTGTATTTCTTCGTCAACAATGTCAGGTTTTAATTCTTCTCATTTCTTCATCACCAAAGGTATGTACCAGTGTTTGAAATCATTTTAAACGTCGTCCTGAAGAGGATTTTGATATTTTCGAAGATTTCTGAAATAATAATAATAATAATAATAATAATAATAAATATTTGGACTTCGTCGTTAAATTAATACCTATTTGTGTGTGTGGTATCGAAAATCTGAAAAACAGTTTCGGCAACTAATCACAGTAAGGTGGAAGTTTCACCGTGAACTAAATTGGAATTATTAATTTAAAATTTAAATAATTATTTTTGGCACTTTAAATTGTAACCTTCTTTGTAAACCAAGGTACAGTCTCCAAGGTACCGAGCCTTCCTTCTTCAGCTTTCTGTTTGCTTTCCTGTGTTTGTTTTCTAATTCGTTTGGTATGTTTTCTTCTCCCCTCCCCCTTCTGGGGTTTTGGGTGAATTAAAATTTTTCTCTAGCCTGTTTTCCTCCGTGTTTTTGGAGGCGTTGCTTTTGTTTTGGTGTTACCTTGGCAACGTTTTGGTGTGGATTGTTGTCGGGTTAAGTGTTGTCTGGCGTGTTGACCCTGTGTGGATCTTGAATTATATATTTCGGGGTAGAGTGCATCGTTTACTGTTTAAATTAATTTATTTATTTTCTCCTCCTTTAATGTTTGTGTTACCATTTCCTTGCCCCGCGTGAGGAGGTATTTTTACGTAATATTCTGCTTGTCTTGGAAACTGTCCTTGGTGGAAACTAAACTTTTTCAAATTTGGTAATTACGAGAAGCGGCTTCGTTGAAGATCCATTTTATTGAATAATTGTTAACTGAGTTTTTTTATTATTAACTAACTATCCGTGATCGATCACATTTAATTTCAAGGTAGTTTTAATGTAAGAAAGTCTATTGGTTTTCCGTTGTTTTCTGATCACATTTTATTAGGTACGGAGGTCATCCTTTCTTTCTTGTTGTTTTCATTAAATTTTCAAATTATCATCTGTTGAAGAGTATTTATTTTCAATTAATGGTCAATTAGTAATGAATTAATTTTCTTTTAAACCCTACCTGGGTATATTCCAATTTATTTTATTTATTGTTAATTTCCCTTTCCATTTTTCAACCTTACGTTTATTTCATTTACATTTTGGCCTTACGTTTTAAAATAAACTTAGGTTTTATCAACTTAATGACTTGGTTTGTTACTTACTATTTGCCCTTCCATTAAATTTTTTTAACTTCATGTGAATGCTGGTTTTCATTCGCCACGTTCGGTGGAGCACTGCCACTGTTTTTCTTGTGCATTAACTTCCACGGCCTTAAGTCGTCTTCCTCCGCTGTTTCCGGTAAGTTTTTCTATGGTTTCTTGTTTTTATTGTGATTGTACTTTGTTGTCCTTCTTCTTGTGCCCTTCATTCTCCCGCGTGTTCGCTATTACTCCCGTTCTGGGGCGGACACGCTAGCAACCTTCTCACCAGGGTCTCTATCTATCTCTCTCTCTCTCTCTCTCTCTCTCTCTTCCTCTCTCTTCTACTCTCTTTTTTTTTGCTAGTTGTTTTACGTCGCACCGACACAGATAGGTCTTACGGCGACGATGGGACAGGAAAGGGCTAGGAGTGGGAAGGAAGCGGCCGTGGCCTTAGTTAAGGTACAGCCCCAGCATTTGCCTGGTGTGAAAATGGGAAACCACGGAAAACCATCTTCAGGGCTGCCGATAGTGGGATTCGAACCTACTATCTCCCGGATGCAAGCTCACAGCCGCGTGCCTCTACGCGCACGGCCAACTCGCCCGGTTCTTCTACTCTCACCCTGGTGAGTAAGGTTATTCACCTCATCATCCCTAGGTGGTACCGGGGTCCTAGAGGGTGGTGAGCGGTGAGAGTGGTAGCAGAGCGTGGTTGTTTGTTGTTCCACTGTTGTTGCTCTGCTGCCTAATCTCTGTTGTTTCTGCCTTGTGCAGCCTAACTTTCCTCCCCTCCTACCCTTGCTCGGTGCAGTGCTGTGGCGAATGTTGGCGGATGGAAATCAAAAATTAAAAAACTAAAAGTGTTGTTGTCAATAACTATTGTAAAAGGGAGTGCAAGGATCTTGTGTAATTTTTTGATTATTTTGTTCCATGTTTGCTACCATGGCGCGTGCCGTTACGAACCCCTCCTTCCTGCGTCGTGCCGAATTGGAGCACGAGTTATCCATTCGTGGCCTTGAACCTGCTCGTACTGTTGCTGAGTGCGCTGCCTTGCTATCAGCCAACTCCCAGGTCCCCATTAATGTATTTTCTATTGACAGGAGTCGAGTGGGTGAGTACCTTAACCTGATCTGTGACAATCTTAACGAAATTAATATTATTCGTGAAGAGTTTATTGAATTGCCTCCGTCCAAAGCCCAAGTAAACCGGCTGAGGGCCAGAGCTGACCACTACTCGGGCCGAATTCAGGATATATTATCCATTAAGCCTGATTCTGTTTTTGTGTCAGAATGTGCTAGATTGTTAACGGTGGTTTCTGGTATCACCTCTGATTTAGATTTGCTGTTGATTAACAGAGATATGGAGAATTGTTCTATTTCTACTGCACTTAACCCTACTGTACCTACCCTGAGCGTCACTTCCGACCAAATTGCGTCCTCGACCCATGCCCAAGGTCAGTGTTGTGTGACTGCTCCTTTACTGGAAACCTTAGTCTCTAAGCTAAATTCGGCGTCATCGCCTAACTGTTTAAAGGAAGTTTTTCGGGGAGTGAAGTCCTTTTCTGTAAATTCTATCGATGAGTGTATTCGATTCCTACGGTTTCTGGTGGAGTTGACCGAGACTGGTAATGTGTACTCAGTCGATGATTTGGGGATTTTCCGCGCCCTCTTCCCTCATTGTGAAGGGATTCTAAAGAGAGAAATTTCTGAAGCTATCTCTAAAAATTTATCGATTAGCACCTTTCATGAACTTGTTCTTTCCAAATTCATTCCCTCTCTTGCTCTCCAAAGTCTTGTGCCCCAACACTGTTTCCGGACCCAGTTCCTGCATGAGAACTTGCTAACTTATGTGCTGGATCTGCGATTCTTTTGCAAGGTTTTTAGAATTTCTGTGCCAGAATTTGAAATGGTCTCTAGAATTTTAAAAGGATTATCTCCTGCGTACCGCTCCTATCTTTCCTTAACCCGTTGCCCTACTACCTTTCAAGAATTGGAAGAGGCCTGTTCCTTTGCTGAAGATGTCAAACATGGGGATGCCTCCAGACCTGTGAATTTCCCTCCCCCTACTACTACCAATTGTCCCGTCCTTCCGTCAACACCTAAAGTAGTGAATGCCCGTAAATGTTACAACTGTGGGTCCCGAAATCATCTAAGAAATTCCTGCCCTGACGTTAGACGTGGTCCAGGCGCTTGCTATTCCTGTGGCTCTAGACAGCATATTAAAAGAAATTGCCCCTTGGTAGACAGAAATGGTACTCAATGACTAGAAAGGGAAACGGCAAAGTCTGCCAATTCTAAGTTTGTAAACCCTGAAACTCGTAAGAAACCGGTGTGTCCCCCAAGGTGCAATAGTATTTCTGCTCATGCCCCCTCCTCTAGCACGTGCACATTTGTCGAAGTCAACAATGAACCCGTAGATGCCCTTCTTGATACTGGAAGCGTAGTATGCTTGATGAATTATGCCTGGTATTGTCAAAAGAAATCCTCGTGTAAACTTCCGGAAATAAAACCCACTAATCTAAGATGCGTTTCGGCTAATTGTCAGTTTTTAAATATTTTGGGGACTGTGAAGGTCAAGTTGAGGATTGGGAATTTCACTTGGAAGGTCAAGTGCTTGGTGACATCCAATTTATCATGTAACATTATTCTGGGTACCAATTTTCTATCTTGGGCCGGTGTCGTTTTGGATCCTCAGTGTCGAAATTTATTTTTTAAATTTTCTCCTGACCTGAAATTTGAATTGATTAACGTTCCCTTGAAAATGCCTCAAGTTTTGTGTGCGGGTTACCCTGAGTCAGATGAGTCTAGTGACATCGATCGGCTTGACCTGAATCATTTAGGAGATGCCGAAGCACGGCAAGTTCGTGATCTTTGCAGGGAATTTCCCGATGTGTTCACTAGCAAGTTAGGCTTGACCAACGTACTCGAGTATGACATTGAGTTGTCTGACCTGCAGCCTGTTCGATCCCCTCCTTATCGCCTTTCCCCACCCCGTATGTTGGAATTAAAGAAAATCATTGAGCAAATGGAAAGAGACGGAGTGATCAGACCTTCGACTTCCCCGTATGCGCCCCCTGTGTTCTTGGTACCCAAACCTTCTGGTGGTTATCGTGCTGTGATTGACTATAGGGCCCTAAATAGTAAGATTGTACTCCAATCTATTCCCCTACCCGACCTTCATACCTGTTTTGGATGGTTCTCAGGTGCGAAATTTTTCACTGTCCTGGATTTGAACCAGGCTTATTACCAAGTGCCTTTATCGAAGAGATCAATTCCCCTCACTGCCTTCATCACCGACTGGAACTTGCATGAGTTCCTCAGACTTCCGTTCGGACTCAGCTGTGGAGCAGCTGTGTTGTCGAGGTTGTTAAATTCCATTCTCTCTGACATTAAATTCAGCTATGTCTTTAATTACCTGGACGATTTATTAATTTATTCGAATACCTTCGAGGAACATATGGTGCACGTTAGGGAAGTATTGCTACGGTTAAGGAAAGCCGGCCTTACAGTGAAGTTATCAAAGGTAGCTTTCGCCAGACCCAGCATGTCTTTCTTGGGACATGTAGTTTCTTCTGAAGGCGTTTCCATAGATCATTCCAGAACTCAAGCCATTAGGGATTTTCCACCTCCCAAAGATGTCAAGGGCGTTGCTCGATTCATTGGTATGGTCAATTTCTTTAGAAAATTCATCCCTAACTTTGCTGAAGTGGCTGCCCCGTTGAACGACCTTAGGAGAAAGAATGTAAAATTTACTTGGGGTAAAGCCCAGGAGAAAGCTTTCAATTCATTGAAGGTCGCACTGATTAATGCACCTTTGTTAGCTATTCCTGATTTCGAGAAACGTTTCATTGTCTAAACTGATGCCTCCGGGCGTGCTATTGCTGGCGTTCTGTTACAAGAACATGAAGATGGGCGTAGGCCCGTGGCCTACGTCTCCAGGGTCCCCAATGATCTGGAGTCTAGGTACTCCATTTATGAACTAGAGTGTCTAGCTGTGCTGTTTGCTCTGGAGAAATTTCGATCTTTCATTGAACACGTCAACTTTGATCTGGAAACCGATAATCAGGCTCTTTCTTGGGTGTTGAACCGACCCAAAAGGACCGGTAGGATAACTAGATGGGCATTACGGATCTCATCCTTTAATTTCAATGTTCGCCACATTCGTGGGTCTGAGAACGTCATTGCCGATGGCTTGAGCAGGATGTTTGAAGGTAATCCTTGTGCGGAAGCCAACCCGTGTGTCGATGAGCTTGCTGTCAATACGGTTGGAGTTAGTGCCATCCTCACCGATTCCCCATTGCTGTACCAAGAAATTGGATATCATCAAAAAACCGATCCGGATCTGAAAAGGATCATCGATACAATCAGTAGCGGGATCGAAGTAAAACCTTACTCCTTATCTAAGGGTGTTCTCTGTTGTAAGGGTCGCAAGGACCATAATTCCAAAATTGTCGTTCCTAAAGTTCTGGTACCTGTCATTTTCAAGTATTACCACTGTTCACCCCTTGGCGGTCATCTAGGAAATTTCAAAACTCGTTTGAAAATCAGGCAATTCTTTGTTTGGAAGAAAATGGATAGTGATATCAGGAACATGGTCAAATCTTGTAAATCTTGCGCCATCAGCAAACCTAATTTGAATAACCGGGTAGGATTATTGTCTTCATCACAAGCTTCGCGCCCCATGGAACGACTGTTCATAGATTTCGTAGGACCCCTCCCCCGATCTTCCTTGGGAAACTTCCATATTTTTGTCTGTATAGATGCCTTCTCCCGGTTCTGTTGGATCTTTCCCACCAGGTCCACTAATTCACGCACCTCTATCTCCTGTCTAAATTCCATCTTTGCATCATTTGGCCCACCTAAGTTCTTAGTGTCTGACAACGCTAGTTCTTTCACCAGTAACTCCTTCAAAAGGTATCTGTTTGAGTTGGGCATTTCACATGTCACCACTATTCCATACTATCCAAATCCTTCTTATGCAGAGAGGTTGAATCGGAACTTAAAATCTGCGTTGATAGCGTATCATCATGGCAACCAGTCCAAATGGAACTCCTGTCTGCATTGGTTGACCCATGCTTTCAATTCCGCTACTCATGAGTCCCATGGTAAGACGCCTATGTCTTTAATGTTTGGCTATACTCCGTACCCCCCTATGTCTAACCTGCTATGTATTGAGGATCTTCTCCCAGACCTATCTAGGCCTAATGATGTTCAAAAGATCTGGAACGAAGCAAAAAGGAATCTAGCTGTGTCATACGAAAAGGTCAAAAGGCAGTACGATAAAGGTAGGAAACCGTCAAAATTCAATGTTGGTGATCTCGTGTATGTTAAGTGCTACCCAATGAGTAAGGCCGTGAATAAGTTTTCGGCAAAACTTGCCCCTAGGTACCAAGGCCCGTGCACTGTGTTGGAGTTCTTGTCTCCCGTTTCTATTTTAGTAAGCGACCCTGTAGCAAAGCGTATTAGGCGCGTTCATGTTTCTCAAATTAAACCTGGTTGATCTGGCAAATTGTACCGCATCTTCCGCTGGATGGATGCACCTTTGGTAACTGACCTGTATTGTTAGTGAATTTAGCACACATACTGTGGGATGGCGAGCGAGTCAATCTGGTCCTTCTGTGCCTCGTGTTGGTGACTCTAATTTAGTACTTCTTGTATGTTACTGTTTCTAGGTGTGGATCCTTGTAGTTAGAAATTGTCTTTCCTTAATTGTCTTGTGATGGTGGTATTAATACCTTGCAATAGATATCCTCGTTATATAGCCTTATGCTTATGTGGTGCGCTACCGAAGTTCCATTGGGGAAATCTGATGACATCTAACTTAAATTGTGCTTTGTTGTCCCTCTGTTTTCTCTAGGCTTTTAGTATGTAATTTCAAAGATTTGTTTCTTCTGTGGCTCCGCATCGGATTCCTTCCGCTGAACCCTTCGATCATCTTGTGACTTAATCATTGCTGAGCTATGGTGTGCCTGGGATGGAATGTAAGGGAGTGTGTCTGGTGCCTGAGTGTTTACCATTTTGTCATCCTTTCATTGTGTGCGCGTGTCTGAAGATGTGTGGTGCTTAGTCATGATTGGGTTGCTATTTGTGCCATTTTAGCATTGTACGATTTCTGATTGTGGTGTGTTTCGATCTGTCGGTGTCGGAAAAGTTCCCTGCTTGCCTTCTGCATGGACCGCGCGTCTTAAAGGTGTTTCTGTTCCGGATTCTGACGTTTGTATTCATCCATGATTGAGTGATCTGACACTCCTCCTTTTGGGCACCCTTCGCGGCTGTTCTAAAAGTGGTTTTCTATGCGTGAACCCTCTATATTACTTTTCCTGAAAAGGGTTTTTGGGCTGAATTTATCTTCCTAACCTTTTGATTTTGGGGGTCGTTTTGGGGTTATGTAGAAAATCTGTCTCCGATTTTTCTGTGGGCGTTCGGTTGGTGCACTCCTGCCTGCATTATGGTGGTATCTCCTGTGTTGTAACTTGGTAATGTTGTTGTGAGTTGTTTGGATCCTTTTGAATGGTGGACCGTTAGTAACATAGTGTAATTTTCCTTATCTACCGGTTGGCGTGTGGAGTTTTCGGTGGTACTGTCGGACTTCCTTCCTGAGGATATTTCTCCTTTGGCGCTTCTGTGGGATGGACTAGTCCTTTATCGGTACCTGGTTTGCTGTTGTAATTTCTGCTTGGTATTGTGCTGTTGGGTTGTAGTCTGTGAGCACGCGTTGAGGATAGCTATCCTTTATCTCTCTATGAATTACCCGTGCTGCTACCTTGTCATTATTTAGGTAATCGTGTTTTGGATTACGTTGTTTGGCTGTCAAGACACCTTGGTTGGGATGTGATTTGTCCTTTAATTTACCTCTGTGTCGTGGTAGATTTGGCTGTTGGTTTGGTATCCACTACTCCGAGGAAGTTCTCCTTCGGGTGGGCAGTTCTTAGTTATCTGTTGGCTCTGGGATTTTCGACTTGTTCTTCCTCACGCAGAATTAGGTTTGTGGTTACTATTCTGTACCACGTTGCCCCGCGAATTTATTTTTGGTAGTTGTACCTTGATGTGGCCGTTATGGATGACTGACTGATCGCGATTTTTCCATCTGATAACCTATAGGAGTCTCCTGATTGCCCATCGAGGCTACTGTTGCCTGTCTTACCTATCTGTAACTCGTGTAGGTTCTGCGTCCCTTCTCTCTGATGGTTTTCCGTTGGTTTGTTCAAAATTAGGTTTCTATGCTTGAGTCCTTACCTGTGTTTGTTGGTGAACTAGGATAAGTTGCCGATCCCAGTGTGGTTTGTATTTTGGCTCAACCCCTCGTTCTTGACCCTTGGACCGATTGACGAGTTCGCCACTCTGTGGTTGTGTGTGTGTCACTCCAATATCTAAAAGTGTAATTTGATAGGTCATTCATGTGTCCTCTTAGTTTAACGCCCGCTATTCTAAACCATATGTTCCAAGGACGTCTATTCTTTGGAGTGGTCCTGTACCTTTACTTATATATTTGTCTTGTGGATGATTTGTGCTTGAGTAATATTTTTCCTTTCACTTTCGTTATGTTCATCATCCTTCGGGATATCTGTCTTTGACCTAGTTGGTATTATGTGCTGGATTGTACCCTATGTTTCTATGTGTTCTTGTTAATTGTTTCTCCACGTGCCATGGCTAAGTGTCCTTCGTGGCTGAGTAACATGGTATATTTTATGTAGTTTCCCTTTGATTTCTTAAGTGTCGTTGAATGGACCCTCCTTTCCTTCGGTACTATATTTGACCAAGTGGAAAGCTCTGGGCTTCAGCTAGTTTGTTGGTAACTAGCCTATGTAAAGTTAATTGGCGGATCTGTGGATCCTCTAACTGAATACTCACCTACTTTAATTTCCTGATTTGTTTTTTGTTCCTCCCTCTTCTTGTGGTTTTGCCCCCATTCGGGTTTTCCGGTGCGTTTCATTTCCCCTGTTGTCTCCCTTTGCAACACAAGATCATGCATTTCCTTAATATCAAAGGAGACTTGTAAAGGTATTCATGCATTAAAAATTAATTTACCACCGTGCTTGAGAAAATAACCTGGATGCGTGGACTTATAATCATGTGGTTTTGTTTAATTTTGGTCAGTATATCTGTGATTAGTGTGAGAGTTGCCAAACCTCAAGGTGAACTGCGTCATGTGTCATAAACTATATCATTGTGTGATGCATTGAAACAATGTGTATTGGGTGAACCTGAATATTTGGTGAACTCTGGTCATTGTGCTCTCTATTCGATGACAAACATTACTCTGGTGATTTTCCGAGTGCTCGGTAACGTTTCTGGACACTGATGTTGATTGCACCCCGCCAATTATTTCTAAAAACTATGTGAGGTGGAACTGTGTCTTGGTCTATTAACCTGGTCATGTGAACTTCTAACTAAAACTAGTTAATCTTGGTGGTCGTTTTCTGTTGGACTACTCCGCCCAAATTTAGTGTATGTGTGACCACCTCATCATTGATGGCATATGCATGAGATTTTGTCGTCGTTTCGGGGCGGGAGGGCTGAGACAATATTAAATAATGTGAGCCTCCCCCTTATAACCATTTTGAAACTGGCCTTTGCGCCCTAGAATATATGTGCCAAGTGACTACTCGACTAACAGTTTAAGATAACGTAGGCCGCGCGCGGTTTCTCCTAGCTCTGTTCGGTTGAGCATAACTGCGCATGCGCTGGCCTACTACCAGGCAAAACTTGTCCCCTGCTCGCTCGCCGACGCGAGACTCAGTTCGCTTCAGTCAGCCATGTCGAGCTGGTGTGTATTTGTGTCCGGCGTCATGAAGTGGTTGAGTACCAGGAAACCACCGTAATCTCTACGTTAACGGGGATTTTCCCCGTGTGAACCAGTTGGAGACCTCCTGCCATTTCTTCTGATCATGTTTTTGGATTTATTTTTCGTCTGGATACTTCCCAACGAGGTCTGGATGCCGGTCGTGTGACTGTATTTCTTCGTCAACAATGTCAGGTTTTAATTCTTCTCATTTCTTCATCACCAAAGGTATGTACCAGTGTTTGAAATCATTTTAAACGTCGTCCTGAAGAGGATTTTGATATTTTCGAAGATTTCTGGAAAAATAATAATAATAATAATAATAATAATAATAATAATAATAATAATAATAATAATAATAATAATAATAAATATTTGGACTTCGTCGTTAAATTAATACCTATTTGTGTGTGTGGTATCGAAAATCTGAAAAACAGTTTCGGCAACTAATCACAGTAAGGTGGAAGTTTCACCGTGAACTAAATTGGAATTATTAATTTAAAATTTAAATAATTATTTTTGGCACTTTAAATTGTAACCTTCTTTGTAAACCAAGGTACAGTCTCCAAGGTACCGAGCCTTCCTTCTTCAGCTTTCTGTTTGCTTTCCTGTGTTTGTTTTCTAATTCGTTTGGTATGTTTTCTTCTCCCCTCCCCCTTCTGGGGTTTTGGGTGAATTAAAATTTTTCTCTAGCCTGTTTTCCTCCGTGTTTTTGGAGGCGTTGCTTTTGTTTTGGTGTTACCTTGGCAACGTTTTGGTGTGGATTGTTGTCGGGTTAAGTGTTGTCTGGCGTGTTGACCCTGTGTGGATCTTGAATTATATATTTCGGGGTAGAGTGCATCGTTTACTGTTTAAATTAATTTATTTATTTTCTCCTCCTTTAATGTTTGTGTTACCATTTCCTTGCCCCGCGTGAGGAGGTATTTTTACGTAATATTCTGCTTGTCTTGGAAACTGTCCTTGGTGGAAACTAAACTTTTTCAAATTTGGTAATTACGAGAAGCGGCTTCGTTGAAGATCCATTTTATTGAATAATTGTTAACTGAGTTTTTTTATTATTAACTAACTATCCGTGATCGATCACATTTAATTTCAAGGTAGTTTTAATGTAAGAAAGTCTATTGGTTTTCCGTTGTTTTCTGATCACATTTTATTAGGTACGGAGGTCATCCTTTCTTTCTTGTTGTTTTCATTAAATTTTCAAATTATCATCTGTTGAAGAGTATTTATTTTCAATTAATGGTCAATTAGTAATGAATTAATTTTCTTTTAAACCCTACCTGGGTATATTCCAATTTATTTTATTTATTGTTAATTTCCCTTTCCATTTTTCAACCTTACGTTTATTTCATTTACATTTTGGCCTTACGTTTTAAAATAAACTTAGGTTTTATCAACTTAATGACTTGGTTTGTTACTTACTATTTGCCCTTCCATTAAATTTTTTTAACTTCATGTGAATGCTGGTTTTCATTCGCCACGTTCGGTGGAGCACTGCCACCGTTTTTCTTGTGCATTAACTTCCACGGCCTTAAGTCGTCTTCCTCCGCTGTTTCCGGTAAGTTTTTCTATGGTTTCTTGTTTTTATTGTGATTGTACTTTGTTGTCCTTCTTCTTGTGCTCTTCATTCTCCCGCGTGTTCGCTATTACTCCCGTTCTGGGGCGGACACGCTAGCAACCTTCTCACCAGGGTCTCTATCTATCTCTCTCTCTCTCTCTCTCTCTCTTCCTCTCTCTTCTACTCTCACCCTGGTGAGTAAGGTTATTCACCTCATCATCCCTAGGTGGTACCGGGGTCCTAGAGGGTGGTGAGCGGTGAGAATAAAATACTTTAAAAATATGTTTGGCACTTAACTCTTATAGAACATCGTCTTAAACTGATTAGTCCTGTTCTCTGGAAACACATCTGAGGGACTCGGGTTCGATCGGGTCGAAGATTTCAGCCGCAAACGGTTAATTCCTCTGGCTTGGGGATTAAGTATTTGTTGTAGTTTTAATACACACGTATTCATTCACACATTAAGACTGAACATATCTTTATACATAGGGTAGGTATCAGAAAGAGCATCCGTTTGGAAAACTGGGCCGAATTTCTATGTGTGCCAAAGAACGCACCTATGACCCCAGTAGGGTATGGATAAAACGGTGAGGAAAAAAGGCAGGGAAAGAAGTCCGAGGAGATATGGTTTACAATTAACTTACACATTATCTCATTTAAAGAGGAGGAGCACTCACCCGTCGTCCTGCTCGGTTGTTGTGAACGTTCATGATACTGCGGGCGGTTTTCCTCACTGCCCGCCGTTCTCGAGAGTCTACGAACTCTCTCGTGAATCTGAAAAAAGACCAAAAACGTCTTTAGTAGTAATCGTGTACATCAAACTGACAGTAGAGAATAGAGTGAATATTTCAAACCAACATCGAAAATATTTTTTTGGACATGATACGGGTTTTTTTTTTTTTGCAAGTTGCTTTACGTCGCACCGACACAGATAGGTCTTATGGCGACGATGGGACACGAAAGAGCTAGGAATGGAAAGGAAGCGGCCGTGGCCTTAATTAGGGTACAGCCCCAGAATTTGCCTGGTGTGAAAATGGGAAACCACGGAAAACCATCTTCAAGGCTGCCGAAACTGGGGTTCGAACCCACTATCTCCCGAATACTGGATACTGGCCGCACTTAAGCGACTGCAGCTATCGAACTCGGTTACATGATCCGTACGAGCTATCTTATAGACATACATACATACATACATACATACATACATACATACATACATACATACATACATACATACATACATACTTATTTATTTATTTATTTATTTATTTATTTATTTATTTATTTATTTATTTATTTATTTATTTACAAGTTGCTTTACGTCGCACCAAGACAGATAGGTCTTACGGCGACGATGGAATAGGAAAGGGCTATCAGTGACGGTTCGTGCACGAAGGGCTTTTGGGCGCCGCCCCGCAGTTTTTTCAAAAAAACTGAACATAATTTCAGTCTGTTACTGATTACATATAGAGATGGACAAATGTAGCGAAGTCGAACTTATGGCGGTGTGCTATTCAGTTATACAATGTTGGCTGTAAAAATTTCACTTTTCTCTTTTCAGAGATATAGCAAAGTCTTTCAGATCGTGGCTGCTGTTCAGCAAGTACGATGTTTTCTCTTTAGCCTTGAGGTGCTCGGGCGGGGAGGAGCCTGGAAAGACTATATGGGCTTATTAGGGTTGCCAGACGTCCCAGATTTTACGAGACAGTATCGTATTCAAGGTAAATGTCCCGGATTCCGCCGGGCAGTTCCTATCCGGGACGGCAATACGCAAGTTTTTCCACCTCTGATAAGTACAAAGAAATGTTCTTCTTTCAAAGGGGATAGATTTCTTCAATCCTTGGTTTCTTTATCTGGTGTGAGTTCGTATATTTTTTAAAATCTTTTTTTGCAGTTCTAGGGTTGTCCATCCTGGCGAGTAAAACGCGTAATAGCGGACGGCTACCTGAGGTAGTTTGAGTCCACCGCATGTTCGTGTGAAATTGTCAGCTGTGAGAAATATTATGTTCTGTTGACTTGATTAGGTCTAAGGTGTCCATTTCTGTAACTTTTTCTTCAATGTCATGCAGAGATTTTTATTAAATTGGTAAAAAATATCAAAAACTGTTAACAGCACTTCAGAGAAATGAAAATGCAATATTGAAATTGAAAGAACTGATATGAATAATTAAATAAACTAAGTTTTTCCTATTTGTTTTACGTCGCACCGACAGAGGCAGGTCTTACGGTGACGACGGAATAGAAAAAGGCTAGTATTAGAATCGACCGTAGCCTTAAGACAGGATACAGCCCCAGCATTTGCCTGGTGTAAAATGGAAATCACAGAAAACCATCTTTAGGGCTGCCAAAAGTGGGGTTCGACTCAATTGTCTCCCGAATACAAGTTCATAGCTACATGACCCATACCGCGCGGCCAACTTGCTTGGTACTATAAGTTTCAGTCGGTGTATAAACCTTAAGCCATGCATTAATAACCTGATGTCAACATAATAATAAACGTATCATTTTGAAACGAAGCGTATAACTTGTAGAATACGAGCCCATTGATTTCCTCTATTGCACATCTGTCCCGTATTTTGATTGTGGGTATCTGACAACCCTGGGGGTTATCAGGGGAAGGAACAGAGCAGGCGGGTATTGAAGGTTGTCCGGCGGAGCCCACAACAACATCGCCTACCAGTTTACAATGTACCTAGGCTTTTCCCTCATGTCTTAGACTACATTAATTTTTGTTAGAGATTAATTCCAACACATTTGCAAAACAATTAATTCCATCATACCGATACTTTAAACAATTCAGTTCAATAAAGAAACTCAAAAAAGATTTAAATTGTAACCATAAGGTAACGGAACCATTTGCAGGTTGGTCAAATTGCTAAATACATCTTCACTTTTTCAGATTTGAGCAAGACGAGAGAAATTCCAGTGCGTACTGCTTACTTGTTTTCGTGAACCTCGTTATTATCATTTGTAATTAGTGAAACAGTGCAGTGCCATAGTAGTCGTGATTGCAGTAGCTGTTAGCATGTTAATATGTGTGTGTAAATGGCATTGTAATTAATTAATTACTGTTTTAGTACAAGTGTTTAGTAGATAAAACTACCACATTAAATAGCAGTGTAAATTCTATCTTCAACAATGAAGTCTCGTATTTATCTTCATTCGAGTGTTTAGTGTTTATCTACCTAGTTGATAACTAAATGTTACAGTCTTAATTTACGAAAAGGAAGATGAATTTTGTAAATAACATTTTATGTAGGGACGGGAATTTAAGTTTCGAACATAGGCTAGAATTAAAGAAGTTAGGACCTCCACGGCCGAATTTAGATATTGCACAAGAACAGAATGGTTTTTATTTGGCTTTACGTCGCACCGACACAGAAAGGTCTTCTGGCGACTATGGGACAGGAAAGGTCTAGGAGTGAGAAGGAAGCGGCCGTGGCCTTAATTAAGGTACAGCCCCAGCATTTGCCTGGTGTGAAAATGGTAAACGACGGTAAACCATCTTCAGGGCTGCCGACAGTGGGGTTCGAACCCACAATCTCCCGGATGCAAGCTCACCCTAACCGCATAGACAACTCGCCCGATCAGAAGGATATAAGAACAAATATGCATACACTAGGAAATTCAGTCTGTCACTTTTTAAGCACGCTGACTGGCTGTGTGGATGTGAAATAAGGAATGCGTTCTTTTGTTACTCTCGTTTGGCAATGAATGTCATTGATCCTGCATGGACATTAATTGGGGTTTCAGACATAATGCACCTTGGTAAAAAAGAAACATACAATGGGAGAGAACACATAAACGTTGGTATTGAATTTGCTATGCTTGGTAGAGTAGATACCAGATGCCAATTAGACAATGCACACAGATCACAGAGCTACAATGCCCATCCCCTCCTAACTATTGTGTCGATAATTTTCTCTATTGTACCTGATTTTTGGACTTAAGAGTCCGTTGTTTTCGTGGGAGCTGACGAGCTCATCGTTTTGTTATTGTTCGGATTTTCTACCTATCAAATTTTAAAATCAGAAAAAGAGGAGGAAAGAAATAAAATTTCAAAATTTAGTGTTTTAACTTAAGCTCCGGTCATTTCCCTGCTCACCCATTCACCTCAGCACCTTCTTAGACCTCTGCGTTCCACGGAATCCCTGGAAAAAGTGGTAGCAGAGCGTGGTTGAATTGTCCTGGACAAAGCCCCTTCTGAAGGCTTTTCTTAAAATTTAAAACTGAATACTAGAAATGTTTCTGTTTTGTGATTTTTCCAAATTTTGTCAAATTTTTCATTATGTCTGTTTTTTTTAATGAGGGGAACCCTCGGTAACCAACTTAAACGTGTTCAAGCTAGATTATTTCACTTTCACAATAGAGTGGGGGACCTATCGTCTCTGAAACTCAATGATGCACATTCTAGTATGGCTAACTCCCTGGCTCAACACATTTATGAGTTGCCATTGATGCTTTCACGGCCCGTACTTATAGACATGACACAGGATTTTGGGCAGATACCAGTCGGTAGTGGTAAGCTTTAGGTGTACAATAATATTTTCCCATGCATTTAATTTATTTCAGTTCATGCTTGACTTTACAGGTTTATCTGTGTTTACAATATATCGCATATAACTTTATTAAATAGAATGGGAAGTGTTTGTGCTAGGGATTATACTTGCCGATAAGGGAACATTTTTCATAGTTACCTTATTCAGTCAGTCTGTACTACCTGCCTGGTATATATATTTGTGTTTGTATATAATAAAGCTTTAAAAGGCGAAGTTTGAGTGGCAGCTTGCTTAAATGTAATGGCCTTTCTGAATTCATAAGTAGCCTAAATTTGGTTAAAGGTATTGTCTGTATACCATCATGTATGATTATTAAATTGGTATATTTTTACATCTCCTATGGATAGACAGGAAAGAAAAAATAGATTAGACCAATCTCAATGTTGGAAGAAATAGAGAAGTAAAACTTAACTGATGCAGACTTGGCCAGGCAACATGTTAATGTATGCTAAGCAAAGCAACCAACGACCGGTCACTAGCTAGAATTCAAATATTTGGGAGAAATTATTCAGACCTCTGGTTTAAACCGCGAAGCAAACAAGGAAAGAATGTTCAAATTACGGGAAGTTTACGGAATCACTCGGAACAGGTACAATAACAAATCAATATCTCGGAAAGCAAGACTTATACACTATAATACGGTAATAAAACCTTCAGAAATCTTAATCAATGGTGCCGGGTCTCTAACCAAAGACAGGGAGAAACAGGTAAGGAAAATTTTAATAAAATCTTTTGACCCAGTTTGTACAGAGGGTATATGAAGGAAAAAATTATCGCAAGAAATATATTGTCATTCTGAAAAAAAATCTCACTTTTCGGAAAAGACGGTTGAAATTTTATGGCCAAATTATCAGAATTAACAGAAACAGACTAACTAAAAGAATTCTCAACCTGGCCCTTTCATCTAAAACCAAGAACAGCTGGCTTCGCGAAACTGAAACATATCTCCAGGAAATCAACATCTCGGAAGATATTGTACAGGACAGATGTAAATTCAGAACCAAAATCGACAATCACCAGTTTGAAGACAAACTCAACATCGGCATATTTTTACATCTTCTATGAATAGACAACAAAGAAAACATAATATTATACCAATCTCAATATTGGAAGAAATAGAGAAGTGGAGACTTGGCCAGGCAACATGATTAACGCATGCTTCGACAGAAGAACGAACGAAGAAGCTCAGCTAAGCTGGTTCAATCGAACTCCTAAGTAGGGCATAACGATGTAAAATAATAATAATAATAATAATAATAATAATAATAATAATAATAATAATAATAATAATAATAATTACTAATATTTATTTATCGTATGACTTTTAAGCCTCCGTGGCTCAGGCGGCAGCGCGTCGGCCTCTCACCGCTGGATTCCACGGTTTCAAATCCCGGTGACTCCATGTGAGATTTGTGCTGGACAAAGCGGAGGCGGAACAGGTTTTTCTCCGGGTACTCCGGATTTCCCTGTAATATTTAATTCCTGCAACACTCTCCAAAATAACTTCATTTCATCTCTTATTCATTAATCATTGCCCCAGAGGAATGTAACAGGCCTCGGCAGACGGTACATTTCCCGTCCTCGTCGCTAGATGGGTCTTCATTCATTCCATTCCTGACTCGGTCGAAAGAATGGACACAGGCTGTGGATTTTCATTTCATTATCGTATGACTTTTAATACCGCGAGAGTCCAAAAACATGTTCAGCTTACCTGGTGAAGGTATTTCTATTTGACGCCAATTGGCAACCTGTGCGTCTGAATGTGGGATGATGATCATAATGAGGTAGGGAGAGGATGAAACCCGGTGTTGGCACGTGGCCTACTCCTGTTTAGTAACACAAAGTAACCTGCTCAAAGCTTTACGTCCCCATCTAGTGATTAGAAATTGTATATCACCACCTCTCCTACCCTCCGAACCAGTGATGGGATAATCGAATACTTTTTATACTCGAATAACCTCAATCCGAATATTTAAATAAACGAATAAAATAATCGAATGAGTTATACCATTCAGTTGTATCGCACAGAATATTCGGATGCGTCATAAATCAGTTTTTCGGTTTACGTGTGTCGGATGGATAATGGATTGAAACAAGCGAATAGACGAAATCATATCAAAAATAGAAATACGCCTTTTTCCAAACGTATCTCCAAATGTTGAAACTAAATGAGTGAATTTAACTGCCTTAATAACATCACTTTTCATTCGATTCTTTCTAAAGCATTCACTCTCAATTGCTTCATTCATTCGAATGCAGTTCCGAATGAATAATCGAAAAAATAATCGATTGGAAAATTGCACTATTCGATTGCCTCATTGATTCGAGTGGAGTTTCGAATGAAAAATCGAAAAAATAATCCGATGGAAAATTATTAACTATTCGATTGCCTCATTCATTCGAATGAATAATAGAAAAATAATCGAATGGGAAATATAATCGAATAAAATGAAATAATCGAATAAACGATTATTTTTGTATTCGATTATCCCATCACTACTCCGAGCCAAAATTCTGACGGACCGGGCGAGTTGGCCGTGCGCGTAGAGGCGCGCGGCTGTGAGCTTGCATCCGGGAGATAGGGGGTTCGAATCCCACTGTCGGCAGCCCTGAAGATGGTTTTCCGTGGTTTCCCATTTTCACACCAGGCAAATGCTGGGGCTGTACCTTAGTTAAGGCCACGGCCGCTTCCTTCCAACTCCTAGGCCATTCCTATCCCATCGTAGACATAAGACCTATCTGTGTCGGTGCGACGTAAAACCCCTAGCAAAAAAAAAAAAAAAAAAAAAAAAAATTCTGACGGTGAAATTTTCTTCAACCAAGGGGACTCGAACCGGCTAACCATGGCGTCAGACCATATAGACTTGAAGTTTTAACGATCATGGACACCAAACGATGATGATGATAATAATAATAATAATAATAATAATAATAATAATAATAATAATAATAGCCTAATAATAATGTTAGTAGCGGTTTCCAGATCTGAGCCTCATGTGCAATATTCGCGACGGGACCACTTGGTGCTGCGCTTTAGACGGTGAGATGGGGTCAGGGTACAGAATAGGGGACCAGAACAATCTGTTACAGGGCTTAACTGTGTCATAGGAGAAGACGAATGGACCCCTCCCGATTTAGAACAGGGCATTGACGAATATCAAATCAGTGAGGGAGGGTTACAGTGGGGAGATTGCAAGTCCCTTGACAACAAACTGTCATGTTAATACTAGAGGGATTTCATTTCAACTTGGTGGTATACAAACACTGGGGAACTATTGTATTCACTCACCACACTCAATGTTGCTGGGATCACTTCCCTTGTTTACTGCTGCTTGTTGTTGTGTTGTTACCAACTCACTTCAAGTCCAAGGGATGTTAGGGTCGACAGACCCAAGAACTAAAACAGTCAAATAATCTGGGGCATTGACGTAGTGTACACTACGACTAGAATATTATTATTTCTCCCCTGAAGCGGGAGGCAGGCCTCTTAGACGGTAACGCCGTCTCTCAAGCCGGGAGTTTTGTTACGGTGAAGGAGATGCGCGGTGAAGGTGAGGGGGTTGGCGGCCGTGGCCTATACTAGGAACCGCCCTGGTATTCACCTTAGTGCAAGAGAATGGAAAACCACAGAAAACCATTCTCAGGACAGCCGGCGGTGGGGACCAGCCGTGAGGTCCAGCCCTTTTCCGTCTTCCGAATACGGAGGCATAGAGCCATGGTGGAGGTGGTGGTGATTATTGTTTTAAGAGGAACTACAAGTAGGCAACCATCCTATATATAACACTAATCAGAGAGAAAAAATTAAAGGGGTTCGACACTTCGAAAAATCAAGGCATCGGCCAAAGAAAGGGCGTGAAAATGAAGGACTCCCTAGGATTCGCAAACTTAATACCGTCAGGGTCGGAACAGAACCAGAGTTGATCAAGGGAGGTCGTATAGGATAGATGAAAGTGAGGAGCCTGAAACAAGTAAGTGGAAGCAATGCCAGGACTCAGCTGAGAGCCCCATGGTCGCCAACCCACGCTCCCAAGTTAAGAGCCCTTGGGGTTCCTTTTAGTCGCATCTTGCGACAGGCAGGGGTATCGTGGCTGTTATTCTACCGCCC
Organism: Anabrus simplex; assembly: GCF_040414725.1. NCBI lineage: Eukaryota > Metazoa > Arthropoda > Insecta > Orthoptera > Tettigoniidae > Anabrus > Anabrus simplex. The sequence goes on from NC_090268.1 coordinate 111,559,028, forward strand.
CCACCCACAGGGGGAAGCCAAGATAGAGCCGAGGTAGTGTATCGGCTTTGTATAGTGTATGAGGTAGTTGCTGACTTTCAAGGGGTGGTGATTGTTTCAACGAGAAGTACAACTACGTAACCATCCTCTCTGAACAAATTAAGTGGAAACAAAAAAGTAAAATGAAAATAAATTTAAACTGTGTATTAAAGGGAGTAATTTGAAAATGAACTTAAAAATACAACAAAAAATACTGTATTATTCGGAAAAGGACATTGAAAAGTTAGAAGCCCTTGATTAATTCACTCTCGTCCCTAAAGCGAATGATGAGATCAGCAATATAGTCTAAGTTCGAGTGTCTCCTGCATGCCGAACTTCCGTCTTAGGCCAGGGAGATCGGTGCGCACTGTGAGAATGTGGGCCACGTTGAATTCGGCACCACAAGAACACACTGGGGAAGGACGGGTGGCTTCCCTCTTTAGGAGGTAAGAGTTCATAGATATTCTATGTTGTATCCTCAGCCTACACAAAACTACGGCCGAAAAGGACCGTCACACGGCAGTTGTCTTCTTAATGTCTCTCAGCTTGTTGCGGGTTCGGATAGCAATCCACTCCGATTCCCAGAACGCCAAGATCTTTCGACGTAGCTGAGAAACAAATATCCGTAGCAGGTACGTTCATAGGTTCATGTGGTAAAGTAAACTCGTGTCCTCATCCCGATGTGGTGCAGCTCTTTTTGGGCACACTCCCAATGGAAGTGAGATGTATGTACTATTTAAGCCACATACCATCCCTCCTGTCATTCTTAAATTTCTGGCAACACCGGGAATCAAACTCGGGCCACCGAGGACGGCAGCTAATAACACTAAACGTTACGCTACGGAGGCGGACCATGTGGTAGAAGTGCCACTTGCTTTGCAGCTTCATCCGCAAGTTCATTTCCTGTAATACCAACGTGGCTTGGTAGCCACGCGAAACTGATTCTGGTGCCAGCATCAAACAACCTGGCTAGGTCATGAATCTGCTGCACTAGTGGGTGTTGCGAGAAACAAATATCAACTGACTGCAGATAACTTAACGGTACATACGAGAAAGTGGTATGTTTCGTCACCCAGTAATGACATAAGTTCGAATACGCTTGACCATGAAGTGGAATTTTCACCTCAAATGATGAGATGAAAGGAAGAGTTCAAACACTCGGCCAAACTTCAAAATAAAATAAGATGATTGGCTACCAGTGAACCCAGGCATAACTAAAATAAGCTGAAGATATTTCACTGTGGCGAGTCTCAGACGATTAGTGAGGGTGGACAAGGATCGAATCCCACTGCCGACCATAGTAAAACGTCTGGTGGTGGTGTTGGTGGTGGTGGTGAGTATTATTTTAAGAGGAAGTACAAGTGGGTAACCATCCTCTATTAACATTAATCAGAGAGGGGAATGGAAGAGGTCCGACACTTCGAAAAATGAAGGTATCGGCAAACGACAATGAGGAGCTACGAAGGACGTGAAAATGAAAGACAATATAGGCTTCGAGATACCGTAAGGTCGGAGAAGGACAAGAGTTGAGAGGTCGGACGGGATAGATGAAAAGTCAGAAGCTTGGCACATGTAAGAGGAAGCAATGTCAGACTCAGGCTACGGGAACCGTCATCGCAAAGACACGCGCCCAAGTTGAGAGCCCTTGGTAACCCTTTTAGTCACCTCTTACAAGAGGCAGGGAATACCGTGGATATATTCTACCGCCCTCACCCACAGGGGGATGTATAATGTCTTTCAGAGTTTTTCGCTAATACAATCAGGAAAATGTTGCGATGCCGGTTGACACATTGATATTTCCGAATTAAAATACATGTTCTGTGATTCAGATTCCATATAAACCTCTACGTCACGAAAATTCTAAGCTTGTTAAGTTTTTATAGAAATAAAATCTTTATTATCGTCTCTTTTAATGCCTTTCGTGGTGGCATATGGAGATGGATTTGATTTGATGTTCCCCCTCTGGGTGGGGGAAGTAGAACACGTTCAAGGTATACCCTGCCTATCATAAGTGGTGGTGGTGATTATTGTTTAAAGCGGTAGTACAACTAGACAACCATCCTCTATATAACACTAATCAGAGAAACAAATGGAAGGTATCGACCAAAGAAAGACAAGGGCCACGAAGGGCGTAAAAATGAAAGACTCCCTACGCCTCGACAACTAATACCGCCGGGGTCGGAGAAGAACAAGAGTTGACTAAGGGAGGTCGGACAGGATAGATGAAAGTGAGGAGCCTGGCACAAGAAAGTGTAAGCAATGTCAGGACTCAGGACTCGCCAGCCCATGCTCCTAATTCAAGTCACCTCTTACGACAGGCAGGGGATATTGTGGGTGTTATTCTACCGCCCCCACCCACAGGGGGAGCTTGTCGTAAGAGGCAACAAAAAGCCTCTCATGCTGGGAAAGGAGGATGGCGCCTATGAGGCACCCTAGCTGAGTCTGACCTCGTGCTAGGCTTCTCACTTATGCGAAGGGTGGGAACGCCTCCATTATTTCCTGTTATGAGTAGTTCTAACAGAGGTTGGTCACTCAGTTGTACTTCCCCTTTAAACGATGATCACCGGCACCACCACCACCACCACCAACAACGACGACAACTTTTGATTTCGTGTTATGCGTGATTAAACAGATATCAAGATCAGCAAAGACCATGACTAGATTAGAGAAAATTCCAACTCTCAGCAGATATATGCAAGTTGAGAAAAAAAATCACTTACTTGTATCCGTACTCCAGGTTGTCGCTACATCCTCCCCATATCCAGTTGGAGTGCAGGTCTCGTGGTCGACCATGTCTGGAACACCCACAGGATGAGAGATGACCATCGTGGCAAGCTCGGGAAATCGCGTGGACCACTCCTGCGGCGGTGATGGCGTATGTGAAGGCCGTCTCTCGGCTGGCTGGAACAGACAGCAGAGCACCGCGTGAGTTCTTCCAGGAACTTCTCACTCCAACAGGGTGTAACAAAATGCAATGCTCAAACTTCGAGGGATAACAGAAACGAATGTCTTTTATTAACCCACGAGGGGTCGTTTCATGGTCTTTAGATCGGGCGCGAACGTTTTTTTTATTCTTTAAAAATAGTTTCATGGTATAAAGCTTCCTGTACCTTTCAATGGACTCGTCCACTACACGTGTTTCCTTCGCTGTTCCCGTCTCCATCATAAGTCAGTTCGTCTGCAAACCTACACGTTTACCCCCGTGCGCGACTCGTGACGTTCCCCGTCCTCGGTCTTTGTTATCGTTATACGTGTTTAGTGAGTTTCATTAATATATTTTTCTTCAATAATACAACGTGTTTTCCTACATAAACTGGTATTTTCATTGATATACTCTTCTTCAATAATACAACGTGTTTTCCTACATAAACTGGTATTTTCATTGATATACTCTTCTTTAATAATACAACGTGTTTTGGAATAAGAAGTAGTATTTTGTTTCATGGATAATTTTTCATTGTAACTGGTATTTTTCCATGGATATTATTTTCCTTAAGTACAAGTTCTTTTGCTATAAAAAGTATTTTGTTTCACGGATATGTTTTTCTTTAATCACACAACGACTTTTGCTATAAGAAGTAATATTTTGTTCCATGGATATATTTTTACTTAACAATACAATATGACTTGCACACAAGGGCGAAGAACACTAGTCTTCAGTATGGTCTAGAGATACACATCAAAAAGACCAAACTAATGGTAGTTGATCGGCAAGGTGAAATCCAACTTACGGGATACCTAAAGGACCTGGATATAGTTAAGGAATTTGTATACTTGGGGTCTGTCATCAATGACACGGGAAGCTGTGATAAAGAGGTAAAAAGACGTATTGTCTTAGGTCGTGCTGCAATGGTTAAACTTACTAAGATCTGGCAGAACCGGGCGATATCAAAAGCCACGAAGATGCGCTTGGTAGAATCACTAGTGTTCTCCGTCTTTTTGTACAGCTGTGAGACCTGGACCGTGAATGCTAAACACAAAAAGCGCATTGATGCCTTTGAGATGTGGTGTTGGCGGAGAATGCTACGTGTATCCTGGACAGAAAAAATAAGTAATGTTTCCATTCTGGACGAACTCTGCATCAAGAAACGCCTATCTTCCCGTGTGAGTGAGCGTTACCTCCAGTTCCTTGGCCACATTTTAAGACGACATGGAGAGAACTTGGAAAAGGTAATTTTACAAGGCAAAATTGAAGGCAGTAGACCACGAGGAAGAACAGCAAGCAGATGGATAGATCAGGCGAAGAAGATCACTGGGCTACCACTTCAGGTCATATTAACGAAATGTGAAAACCGCTTGGGATGGAGACATCTTGCCAAGGTTGCAACAAGGAAATGATGGAGTTATGAGGTCACGACGCTCAGTAATGAGCACAACGACTATTGCTGATTGATACCAATATGTCTTGCAAGAAAATTGGTATTTTGTTTCATGGATATGTTTTTCCTTAGTAATATAATGCGTTTTGCTACAAAAACTGATATTTTATACTTCCCAGTCACATCGATCGTGCGGAACCCATTACGCAACTCTTTCGACGCAATCCCTCGCGGGTTAAATAACCATAGATTGGAAATTGATCATTGATGTATTTTTCGGCGTCACTGATAATAGCTTTGTTCGTGCAGCAATACTAAACTGTCCCAAACTGTCAGGCACACGCCCATATGTACTTCGCTGTATTTGAAGCGTTGGGGCAGCGAGAATTTGGTATTCTGACTGCTAGTCTGCTGTTCTTGCAGGCGTGGATTTGAGTTTCGTACAGTTTGAGAACAATCAACAGAATTTGGGGATTGTTTTTGAATTTCTAAATGAGGCATGCGCACAGATCCCCATAAATAAATTTGTTGCGTGTTTTTCTTGAAAATAAAAATTGTTGACCGTGGTAATGTTAAGTAAATTTTTAATTAAATATAGTACTCTGTTTCATGAATATACACGAAAGGTTAATTTGCATCTAGTATATATATCCTTAATTAAAATAATATCACCATACAACACATGTGAATTGTCAATGCAAATACTGTAAGGTATTGTAGATAAACTAGATGCATTTTAAGGATATGTTAATCTATGCTTACTGATAGGGTGGTAACTAATCACAAATATGACAGACAGTTGAAGATGTCAGACATTAGTTTAACGAGTGACTCCAGTGAATTTTCAGGCGATGACGACAATTTACATTCATCTGATGACTAGCAATTACCCGCGTCTTTGCTCGCGTGGATTTCGTAATTTGATCAAAGTAATCGTTCCTCGGCATTGTACTACGAAATTATCTGAAAATTCCTAAAGTATAAAAACTCATCCAAATACTGAGTTTCACTTACCCCAGAAATTCTTTGTAAACCACGTTTGTGGTTTTACCTTTTGGGGCTAAGACGACCATGCGACATATAACTGTACATGTGAGAAACAGTCTTCTCTCAAGTCGAAAAAAAATGCATGTTTATTTTTAAAAGAGATTCCAAATACCTATTCCCACATCTGAAACATCTTCAGTTTTTTGAGATATACATAAGTACTGTTTCTTTATTTTTAAAGGAGATCCCAAATACCAATTTTCACGTTTGTAACATCTTCACTTTTTCAAATATAAGTATCCTCATAAAAAATAATTCAACTATTTTTCACTTCTTTTCAAACCCTTGTTAATGCCTTCTCCGAAAACAAAAAGGCACAGTTCCTGTATTTTTTAAGGACGTTCCAAATACCAAGTCTCTTTTATCTAACATGTTAAGTCTTTGACATATAATGTAGATATACCGGTACTCATTTTAAAAATTTACCCGCTTTTCCAATTCTTTTCAGCCCCTTAACTGGATTTTCAGGAAACAAAAAATACAAGTTTAATTATTTTTAAAGGAGATTCCGAATACCAGTTTTCATTCCTGTACGTCTGTAACACCTTCAGTTTTTGAGATAGATATATACTCATAAGAATAATTGAACTTCTTCTTCACTTCTTTCCACCCCTCTCCCGCCTTAAGTGGACTTTCCGAAAAAAAAAAAAAGAAGTGTTTCTTTATTTTGAAAAGAAATTCAAAATACCAACTTTCACGTCTGTAACAGCTTCGGTTTTTAAGATAAAGTATCCTCATAAACATATTTCAACTCCTTATTTACTTACTTTCAACTCCACACACCTTACGTCGATTGTCCGAAAGAAAACAAATGCGTGCTTCTTCGTTTTTAAAGGAGATTCCAAACACTAATTTTCACGTCTGTAACATCTTCAGTTTTTGAGATCGTACTCATAAAAGTAATACAACTCCGTTTCACCCCCCCTCTTCCTATCCGTTAAATTGATTTCCCCTCCCCAAAAGTGCGTTTTATATTATTTTTAAAAGAAAAATGCTAATTTTCGCGCCTTTAATTTTTTTTATTTTTTGAGATATAGGTATCCTCACACAAAGAATTCAACTAATTTTTCAATTCATTCATCCCCCTTAAGTGGATTTTCCGAACACAAAGAACACGCGTATCTTTACTTTGAAAGAAGATTCCAAATACAAATGTTCATGCCTCTAACATCTTCAGTTTTTGAGATATAAGTATCCTCATAAAAATAATTCAACTCCTTTTCCCCCCAGCCCTTTAAGTTGATTCTTCCTCCAAAAATGCGTGTTTCTTAATTTTTTAAAGGTGATTCCAAATACAAATTTCCACGTGTGTAACCTTACGTTTTTGAGATACAAGTTTCTCTATAAAAGGAATTAATATTTTTCACTTCCTTTCACCCTCCCCATTAAGTGAATTTTCCGAAAACCAAAAACTTGTTTATTTATAAAGGAGCATCCAAATGCCAATTATCACGACTGTAACATCTTCAGTTTTGAGATATATGTATTCTCATAAAAAGGGTTTAAACTCCTCTTCACCGCCCGCGTCCCCAAGATGATCCCCCCCCCCCCCACCAATGCGTGTTTCCTTGTTTTTAAAGGAGATACCAAATACTAATTTTCACGTCTGTAACATCTTTAGTTTTTGAGATATAAGTATCCTCATACAAAGTATTCAACGAATTTTTCAATTAATTCAACCCCCTTAAGTGGATTTTCCAAAGACAAAAGATTAGTGTTTCTTTACTTTGAAAGAAAATTCCAAATACAAAATTTTCTGTCCGTTTTTTTAGATATAAGTGTCATGAAAAGAATTCAATTCCTTTTTCACTCCACCCCCGCCCGTTAAGCTGGATTTCCCTCAAGCAAAAAATGCGTGTTTCTTTACTTTTAGAGGAGATTCCAAATACCAATATCGAAGTCTGTAACCTTAAGTTTTGAGATATAAGTTTCTTCAGAAAAAAAGAATTCAAATTTTTTACTTCCTTTCACACTCCCCACTCAAGTGAATTTTCCAAAAACAAACAGTACCCGTTTCTTTAAAAGAGCTTCCAAATACCAACTATCACGACTGTAACATCTTCAGTTTTTGAGGTATATGTATCCTCGTAAAAAGTAACTCACTATCGTTTCCCCCCACCCCCTTCCAAGTTGATTCCTCCATCAGATGCGTGTTTCTTTATTTTTAAAGGAGATTCCAAATACCAGTTTTCACGTTTGTAACATCTTTAGACTTTTTGGTATATATACATTCTCATACAAATAATTCAACTAATTTTTTAATTCTTTCACCCCTCCGCCCCCGTTAAGGGTTTTTCCCGAAAACCAAAGAATACGTGTTTCCTTATTTTTAAAGCAGATTCCAAATACCAATTTTCACGTCCGCAACATGTTAAGTTTTTGAGATATACTGTAGATACGCTAATTTTAAAAATTCACCCCCTTTTTCAGGTCCCTTAAGTGGATTTCCCACAAAAATATGTATGTTTCTTTACTTTTACAGGAAATTTCAAATGCCAGTTTTCAAATCTGTAATATGTCACGTGTCTGAGATAATTTTCAGATATAGTTTTTTTTTTAAATTGACCTCGTTTGTCACTCCTGTTCACCCCCTATTCATCGGATTATCCAAAAACACAAAAATACGTGTTTCTTTATTTTCAAAGGAGATTCCATATTTCAATTTTCATGTCTGTAACATCTTCAGTTTTTGAGATGTAAGTCTCCTCATAGAAGGTGTTCAAAAACTTTCCCCCTATTTTCACCCCCCTTAATGAGTTTTCCGAAAACAAAAAATACGTGTTTCTTTTTTTTTCTTTTTAAGGAGATTCCAAATACCAATTTTTACATCTGTAAACTTTTAAGTTTTGAGATATAGATATCCTCATTTTAAAACTTCACCCCCTTTTCACCCCCTTAGCGGCGGAATATCCAAAAATCCTCCCTTAGCGACCACCTACATGTTAATATGAATATATCTCCAAAATGTTATTTCTTTATGTCCAGTAGTTTTGGCTCGGCGATGATGAATCAGTTAGTCAGTCAGTCAGTAAGCCAGTCAGTCAGGACAAGTTATTTTATATATATAGATATTAATCTGAATTTCGTGGCAGCTAATAGAGTAAGGCCGAAGAATGAGAATAATTGTATTATACATAAATATTCATTCATTCTTGCATCGTATTATAGTCACTGATTGAGCTATTAATACCAACCTGTAAAAATCCGTAGAAATAGCATAATATCAACTTCAAAATAAGTTGTTTTATTCGTACTCTTGTATGTTGCGTGCAAAAGTTCCTGCTTTTCAGTCCAAATGACTGATATATTTATGATAAAATATTCAGAACACAACATCAATCAATCAATCAATCAATCAATCAATCAATCAATCAATCAATCAATCAATCAATCAATCAATTCCAATATAAATTAATTGGGAATGGTGATAATATCTTCTTCTTTTTATCTGTTTACCCTCCAGGCTCGGTTTTTCCCTCGGACTCAGCGTGGGATCCCACCTCTACCGCCTCAAGGGCAGTGTCGTGGAACTTCAGACTCTGGGTCGGTGATACAACTGGGGAGGATGACCAGTACCTCGCCCAGGCGGCCTCACCTGCTATACTGAACAGGGACCTTGCGGGGGATGGGAAGATTGGAACGGATAGACAAGGACGAGGGAAGGAAGTGGCCGTGGCTTTAAGTTAGGAACCATCCCGGCATTTGCCTGGAGGAGAAGTGGGAAATCACGGAAAACCACTTCCAGGATGGCTGAGGTGGGAAGCGAACCCACCTCTACTCAGTTGACCTCCGAGGCCGAGTGGAGCCCGTTCCAGCCCTCGTACCACTTTTCAAATTTTGTGGCAGATCCAAGAATCGAACCCGGGCCTCCAGGGGTGGCAACTAATCACACTAATCACTACACCACAGAGGCGGACATGGTGATAATATCTAACGGCAATATTTACTTCTACATGACCGTTCACTCAGAAAAGAATCGAAACCGTTTCCAACTGTTCTTAATCCGCGTATGCGCTCTTATACAAATCACAAACTATGATAATTTTGCCGCGCGAACAAAGCTATTAAACTATTACAGAATTATTTTCCTTTCGCGGGACCGCTCCACGCGCAACAGCCGGTCGGTTTTAGCTTGTAAACGCAGTGAACAGGAATCAGAAAGTCGGCAGCTGCGATTGTAGCCTAAGTTATTACTACCACTAAAACTTTTTTTTTTTGCTAGTTGCTTTACGTCGCGCCGACACAGATAGGTCTTATGGCGACGATGGGACAGGGAAGGGCTGGGAGTGGGAAGGAAGCGGCCGTGGCCTTAATTAAGGTACAGCCCTAGCATTTGCCTGGTGTGAAAATGGGAAACCACGGAAAACCATTTTCAGGGCTGCCGACAGTGGGGTTCGAACCTACTATCTCCCGAATACTGGATACTGGCCGCACTTAAGCGACTGCAGCTATCGAGCTCGGTCCACTAAAACTACTATTACTAATAAACACTTAAAAGCAATTTAACAGTAAATTTATTCACCCTTTTCGTTTCGTAATTCCAGTAACTCTGTACCCGTTCGAACAGTGGAACAGAGTGGAATAGAGAATTCCCGTTTGCTGAGGACGTCGAAGTGATTTTGTATGGGAACGTTCCAGTCCAATGTTATCTACAATATCCTTTATGAGTACTGTATGTCGCTGTGTACACTTTTATCACGGATACTGTCCGACTATTTGGCTAAATGGTTAGCGTGCTGGCCTTTGGTCACAGGGTTCTCGAGTTCGATTCCCGGCAGGGTCGGGAATTTTAACCATATTTGGTTGATTTCCCAGGCCCGGGGACTGGGTGTATGTGTCGTCTTCATCATGATTTCAACCTCATCACGACGCACCAGGCCTCTCCGGAAATTTATTTAACAGTCAGTAAATCAAACTTCGACTTGGAAGATTAATATCAGGGAATCTCTCTTGAAGAAATCTCCGAAGGGCCTCGTGGTCGGCAACCCACGTTCCCAAGTTGAGAGTCCCTGGGGCTCCTTTAGTCGCCTTTTACGACAGGCAGAGTATACTGTGGGTGTTATTGTACCGTCCCCACCCACGGCGGTCTTCTATAATCCTAGAAGTTTAAGTACATGTTTGTTTGTCCAGCCCTTGTCCCATTTCCCTACGGGGTCGGGTAATGAAGTGAGATGAATCTGTCGTGGCGGGTTTTTATGACCAGATGCCTTACCTGACGTCAACGAATGTAATGCAATCTAATACCTAAACTAAGTCATTTGAAGGGGTTCCATGATGATATTAAAGTAATAACTGTTGGCACACTAAACAGTAAGGAGTAATAAACAAGATCATGATACGCTAGTCTGAATGGGTTTGCCATCCCTGGTCCATAATGAAGACGTATGTATGACGTGCGATCCTTCACACGCTTTCTTTTCCAAGGGAAGATTGAATAATTTGATTTATTTCTAGATAAGTAGGACATCACAGAAATAGCCTGCATGCAATGGCCTGGAAATGATGTTGTGAGTTATTTCCAAAACCCCTTTCAATGTTTGTACATTAACATTAATAAATGAAGAATGTTCTATTAATGAAACTATAATTTGATGTTAATGCTTCTGATATGATCAGTTCACGATTCAATGAATCTCTCCCGCTCTTCTCGAATACAAACTGCAACAGTTCCTTTCTTTTTTATTTCCCCTCCTAATTCCATTATTTATACTCGCTCCCCTTGTCCCTTCACTTGTAATCGACAGCCATTATTTTCTTCCGCAGAGCCGATCCATTCATCATCGTAATCCGCGCAGGAGACAAGCGGTTTGCCACTTTCCCTTCTCTCGTGCTGAGATGAAAGCAAATCTAACCAAATCGATCTTCCTCTTCAACAATCACATTCTGTTATCGTTATTTTTGTATTTTCAAGCGAATAATTTTTTGTGTCTACAATTTTTCGCGCAGTCTCTCGCCTTACGAGCCAACCTTCAGGAATGAAATACGATAAAAATTCACTGTTCTCCAGAAAACGCCCAGTGATTGAGTGTGTCCATGCTAGCGCGTGCGCGACAAATTGATGAATGAAAGCTCCTGGTATCAATTATTCTCTTATTGTTCCTTTGTTGCCCACAGGGATTTAGCGAAGTTGCTTAGTGTCACAAGGAAAAAAAAAAACTGTACTTCTCGGAAGAGGTTTGGGACTTGATGAACAGTCACGTGTGCTCCACACTGGTGATTGTTGTTTTAAGAGAAAGTAAAACTACGTACTCATCCTCTCTGAAGAAATTAAGTGAAAAAATATGAAAGAAGTAAAATTAAAACTATTTATTAAACGGAGAAATTTGAAAACAAAGATTTTATAAAACTTTATATTTAGAGGCCCTAGAATAACCCACTCTCATACACAAAGCAAAAAACGAGATCGGCAGTATTCCCATTATCGCCTAGTATGAGTTCGAGTGTCTCCTGCAGGACGAGGTTCCGTCTTAGACGAGAGAGATCAGTACACTCTGTGAGGATGTGGGCCACGGTGAATTCGGCACCACAAGAACACACTGGAGGGCTTCCCTCTTCAAGAGGTAAGAGTGCGTAGATTTTCCATGACCTATCTTCAACTTACATAAAATTACGGCCTCTCTCCGTCAAGGCCGGAAAGAGAACCGCCATACTAAACCCTTGAACTTACCGTTCCATCGTTCGTCGTCCGCCTCGGCTGCTTCGGTAAAGCAATACCGTACTTTTGGATCTTGGGGTCGTTGCGAGGTTTTTCTGTCACTTCATCGACCAAACGATAGGATACAGAGGAGAGCAAAAGTACTTCAGATAAGGAGCAAACATGTGCATACTACAATATTATTCAGTTTAAATCAAGATAATTTATTAAACTGGCAAGAAAGTCACTTAAAATTTTCACAACATATTTTAACGCAGTCAGTGAGTGGTAGAGTTTTACTGAAATTATTTATTATTGTCTTTCAAAGAATGAAAATATAGTGTAAAATTCGTGGACAGCAAAACCCAGAAAACGAGAATAAAACCTGAAAATCGGGCACCATTGATCCAAACGATAACTGAGAGTTAATCCATACGATCCGTGGAAAACCTGACCTTCAACAAGTAGAATTCCAGATTTACATTTAATTAAGTTTATCCACCAGTCTACTATCTTATCGGATATTGGAACATCCACCGAATGGATCCTTAATCGAACCAAATCGACTATCAGATGTTTTGGATAGGTTGCGAAAGATTACCAGAAAGCATGGTGTTCATTACAGGTTAATAGAAATTATCACAATCAAAATAAAATTCCACCATGTATCGTCATGTCGTGACACCCTTAAATTACAGAGGAATCCCGATGCTGAAACACGCATCACCCCAAACGTATGTTCAGAAACAACCAACAACACTTGATCCTGAAGGAACAAAACTGCGAAATGCAGGAAAACATTAATTCATTTTGAATTTAAAAGAAATGCCAAACACTGAAGTTAAAGAAGAGTGATAAGTCACTTGAAAATGTTCTTACTAAACCAACTATCAGGTTATAAAACAATTACGCCGTTAAGATTGTTAAAATACAAGTCCACAATGAAACACACGAAGGGAAATCCGTCCAATTTTCTATAACTATGACTACCATTACAAATCTGTCTACCTACACATGTCCCATTAAACTAAACTACAAGTTATCCGTAGATCAACGTCCCACATAAATAATGTGAATAAAGAAAAATGAAAAAAAATATAGTAACAGATGACGAAACGAAACCGCATTCGTAGTGTGAATCTTACATAAATCAACCAAGTGTCAACACGCGGCATTATCATAATATATCGGACATCCGAACAAAAATCTCAAAGTAAAGTAAATAAATATGAACAAAAGTTCATCGAACTTGAACACGCGTGGCTAAGCAGTAATGATCAGTCTCCATTACCTGGTTTCCACGTGGGACAACCCTTACATTCATGTCACTACTGATGCAATGCTATTATATTAGCACCTTCTGGCTAGTAAGAATTATGCCAAAACATGGCCTGAATAGCACCTGCTAGTATCTTTCACATTCGTATCCACTACTGCAAACACTAACATCATTCAAGTCGATTCGCAAAAATGCCTAACCTATGACTTGACTATGTACAGACGACATCCTAATCCTGTCGTTGATCCTACGTTACTGTGTCTACTCATCCTTAAGTTATATAATACACGCACCATCTTAAATCTATCGTTGAGCCAACGTTATGTTATCTACACATCATTCATACTGCCAGGAGATATCGAAACTTTAATACATGTCCGGATAATTAAATCTGATCCTCGTTGAAACTCTAACACATGAAATGACATTAGCTACAAAAAAACTCGAACATGGAAACATAACTGTGTCCATTTCCTACAACGAAGTGTGAAATCGAACTTAAATAACATGTCCAAATAGTTTAATCTGTTCCTCAATACAATCTCAACACATGCAGTGAAGTTCACTAAATAAAAATAAACTCAACTCTTGTTCGATATTACGTAATATCACTGAAAACAACAATCACTACCATCACGATATTCACGGCACAACTCGAGTGCGAGGCTCCAAATTGACCTTCCATGTTAACACTCCGAACAGGTATCACCGTGAACTATCCAGTGAAGTAACTTTTCATCAATCAACTCAAACTATCATTCTAACAAATTCATTTTTCACACCCGCAATGTTACTAGTCAGCGATAATTACGTCTCGTAAAGATACAGAATATAATTCAATTTACAATAATCAAGTACTGTATTATCTTGACCGTGTATCAGAATGTATTTCGTTCGTGAGGTCGGCTATCACAAAAATGCACTTCGCTGGTATCAAATAGAACCGTCACTTAAACTTAATTGCCGTTACCTACGGTCTTACATAAAATAATAATAATGGGAGAAGATCAACTTGTACTTAAAATAGGCGTTACAATGCGCTCACTTTGATTCGACAACCTTTAAATTCATCAACCGTTCTGGATTGCTACAGGACATCGTTCATCTTATACAGTCTGTCTCAGAAATATCACACCTAAACTTATACACCATGTCAAAAAATTCCTCTCCGTCGAAATATAGGACCGCTTATCTTCAGCATCCTGCTTATTCTACCTCACTCATAGAATACAGGCTTACTATGTCTTCAACATCTTCATAAATATTTTCACAATATTTCACTTCCATTTGTTTGAAACCTTTAAATACAAGTGATTCCACGACTCTACAACTTTATAATGATCTCACAATTAGTTTCTCTAAATTGTCCTGACCTCAGGAGCAAAATAGCATACCGTGATTTTCTGTATCACAAATGCACGGTGTCATAAGATTTAAGTTTCCAAAAAATGCCAACTTTATAATACTTCACTGGATTTCGATATAAACCGCAAATCTCGCTTATAACTGCTGAAGGCATAATTTATCTTCTCAATTTTATCCTGACGTGAATATGATTATTATTATTATTATTATTATTATTATTATTGGATAATTTGATATTTGACTTCGTCACACTCATAACGGTTATTTTATCGTTATCGTTAATGTTACTTTTACCGCTCTGAACATTATTTCATTGATTTTCATTGCAATATTTAACTTCACTTCTAATTTTTAAGAAATGTAAACACATTTTAAAGTCTCGCGCTGATATAAATAATGGACAATTCGCCTCCACATTAGAATAATGATAAGACACTTCCTCATCATCGCATCATTGTACCAGTGGGCAAAAAGATGTCCACAGATAGCACAGAACTTAACTAGTCGGTACATACGAGAAAGTTGTTGCTGTTGGTGTTGATTATTGTTTTAGGAAGAAGTACAACTGGATAAACATCCTCTGTTAACACTATTCATAGGGAAAATGGGAGGGGTGCGACACTTAGAAAAATGAAGACATAGGTCAAAAAAAGACAAAGGCCACGATGGGTGCGAAAATGAAAGACTCACTACGCCTCGAATGCTCTAATACAGTTGGAGACGATAAAGAACAAGAGTTGGGGAAGGGAGGGCGGGTAGGATAGATGAAATTGAGGAGCCTAACACAGGTGGACACAATGCCAGGACTCAGCTAAGGGCCCCGTGGTCGTCAACTCGCGCTCCCGAGTTAAGAGTCCCTGGGGCCCTTTTTGTCGTCTCTTACGACAGGCTACTGGAACGACGCACCCACAGGAGGATTGTAGTACTTAAAGTGGGATGAGCAAGTTTTATTTCTCCTTTTATAATAGCAATAAGAAATAAGTTGCTCAAATAAGCCGACATCGTATCGGTAGATTTACCAGTACGTAAAAAGAAATCGGGGAGGTGGCCGCGCAACTTTCAGCTTGCATTCGGAAGATTGTGGTTTCGAACATTATTGTTGGCAGCTCTCAAAATCGTTTTCAGTGGTTTCTCATTTTCACATCAAGCAAATGCTGGGACTGTACCTTAAATAATTAAGGCCACGGTCGCTCCGCCTCCTGGCCCTTTCCTATCCCAACGTCGCCAAAGAATAAAACTTTAAAGCCTTGTAGTTAAGCAATGGATAAACTAAACAACAATCACTTATATAATAACATCTTATAAATGAAATTAAATCTGGTCAAACCGATTTGAGTATTGTCTGCCGTTGGTTCATTTATAAATGTGAGACGAACAACTATTAGAACTACAGTGTAACACTGTTAAAATGCACTTGGAAATCTAGTGGTTAGTGCGATTAGCTGCCTTCAGCGGAGGCCCGGGTTCGATTCTCAGCTCTACCATAACATTTGAAATCTGGTACGAGGGCTGGAACGGAGTCCAGTCAACCTCGGGAGGTCAACTGAGTATAGGGGGACATCGATTCCCTCCTCAGACATCCTCGAAGTGGTTTTCCGTAGTTTTTCACTTCTCCAGGGAAATGCGGGGATGATAACTTACTTAAGGATATGGCCGCTTCCTTCCCTCTTCCTTGCCTTTCCCTTCCAATCTCCCCATCCCTCCACGAGGCCCCTCTTCAGCATAGCAGGTAGGACCACCGGGGAGAGGTACTGGTCCTCTTCCACAGTTGTATCCCTCAACCAAATGTCTCGACACTGCCCTTGAGGCGGTAAAGGTGGGATCCCTCACTGAGTCGGTGGGAATAACCAACCCTGGAGGGTAAACGGATTAAATAAATAAATAAATAAATAAATAAATTAATTAATTAAATAAATAAATAAATAAATAAATAGTGTCTATCTAAAATTTTCAGCAACATCCTACAAGAATGATATTCCATGTCTTCCCTCAATGTTACTATTTGAGTCATTTTAGGATCTATTCACCTGATTAGTCGTCAGGGAAAAATGAAAATCCACAGCCTGTTTCCGGTCATTCGACAGGGTCAGGAATGGAATGAATGAACACCCCATCTAGCGGCGAGGATAGGAACTGTGCCGGCTGCCGAAGCCTGTCGCACTCCTCTGGGGCAATGATTAATGAATGACAGATGAAATGAATTGATATTGGAGAGTGTTGCTGGAATGAATTATGACAGGGAAGTACCCGGAGAAAAATCTGTCCTGCCCCCGCTTTGTCCAGCACAAATCTCACATGGAGTGACCGCGATTTGAACCACGGAACCCAGCGGTGAAAGTCCGGCGTGCTGCCGCCTGAGCCACGGAGGCTCACCTGTCGTCGTCAGTATTTTTTAAAAACTTTAATGTCATCGATCGGATAACTTGTGTGTGTAATTGTAAATCAGCCAGAGTTTTACCCAAGAAACGACGGCGAATTATTGTCATCAGTTAGTTTCCCGGTTGTCACCACAAAGCAGTCTGCCTCCGTAATGTAAGGGTTAATGCTATCAGCTGTCATATAAGGCCTGGGTTCTATTCCCGGTACTGTCCGAAATTTAAGATTGGCACATGCAGCACCTCGGCATGAGGATACGAGTTTACCTCCGGCTCCATGGCTAAATAGTTTGGTCCAAGCGATACCGAGTTCGATTCCAGGTCGGTTAGGGGATTTTAACCTTCATTAGCTAATTCCTATTCATTATAGGTAGGACCGTCCGACTCGTTGGCTGAACGGTCAGCGTACTGACCTTCGGTTCAGAGGGTCCCGGGTTCGATTCCCGGCCGGGTCGGGGATTTTAACCTTAATTGGTTAATTCCAATGGCACGGGGGCTGGGTGTATGTGTTGTCTTCATCATAATTTCATCCTCATCACGACGCGCAAGTCGCCTACAGGAGTCAAATAGGAAGACCTGCACCTGGCGAGCCGAACCCGTCCTGGGATATCCCGGCACTAAAAGCCATACGACATTTCATAGGTAGGACCCATTCTCAGAGACGCGCAGGTTGCCTATAAGGCATCAACTCGAGAAAGAGCTGCACCAGGCCTCTGCGGAGATCACACGTCATCCCATACCACAAAGCCGAGCCAAAATCAGCCATACATTCTTAGCAATACCGTACCAAAGGACAAGTCCAGAAGCTCTAGATCAGTAGTCTTTAACTCAAACCACTTACTCTACAGATTTTTAGATTCATGGCAATCTTACTCTTTTGGAATACACATGAATACATTGTTCACAGAATATTTCCTCTAATCTCAGGATCGAAGTCGATACAGAGGCCCATTTTTTCCGCTCAATATTGATTTTCGTACGATGCTTTTCTTCTTTATCATAACGAATACTGAAAACCCTACTTCGCATAAATAGGACGTTAGGAATATTATTAAGATTAGCTACGGTTTACCACTTTGGAACATGGAAGTTACTACCATGCAGACAAATTTCCTCTTCAGCAGATTGTTGCAAGAAAGTTATATATCATTTTCATCTTTAGAAGTACTTCCAGATGGTGGTTTGGACCTGAATGGGTCTTTAATCAAAGCGAACCTGTCGATTCTTGCTGGAAGCATTTTTCAAACCAGTTGATAATTTTTTCTATGTGTTCCTCAAAACCAGATAGTGTGTCAAGAAGAAATTAGCTGCTTTGAAGTTCATAGGGGCAAGGATCAACGGTCTTTGTCTATATCTTAATTTATTTACCTCCCATATTTTTTCTTTCTAAAAGCTGAAATCTTTATGACCACTTTCAAAGTAAAAAAAAGTGCCTACCTGCAGCAGAGATGCAACACATTAATCTTTTCAAATACATCGCATTAAGTATGTTAGGTTTTTCATAAGAAAAACAAAACCCATTCCATACAGTGTTGTCATACTCCCGCTTTCATCTGAAATATATATGTATCTTTCCTGCCGTAATTCAATGCCACGAAAAACGTGACATCCAATATAATTTAGGTTGATATGGAAGGACACACGTTCACTCTGTCCTTACGCTTTCCAAATTTATATTATTATTATTTTTATTATTATTAATAATAATAATAATAATCTTTTCGTCTCACTAACTACGTTAAGGTTTACGGAGACGCAGATGTGGCGGAATTTAATCGCACCGGAGTTCTTTTACGTGCCAGTAAACGTACCTACACGAATATGACAAATATGAGCACCTTCAAATACCACTGGACTGAGCTATGATCGAACCTGTCTACTTGGTATCAGAATGCCAGCGCCTCAACGGTCTGATCCACTCAGCCCGGCATTCAATTTTTTATTATTATGTACTTGTTTTTAATACTATGATACCTAATAACATCATAAATATTGCATCGCATTTGGAAGTACTTCTAAACAACGGGAAGTCGGGCTGAGTGGCTCAGATAATTGAGGCACTGGCTTTCTGACCGCAACATGGCAGGTTCGATCCTTGCTCAGTCCGGTGGTATTCGAAGGTGCTTAAATACGTCAGTCTCGTGTCGGTAAATTTACTGGCCATTGGAAGAACTTCTGCGGGACTAAATTCCGGCACCTCGGCGTCTCCGAAAACCGTAAAAAAGTAGTTAGAGGAACGGAAAAAACAAATTACATTATTAAACAACATGTCGTGAAAGCCCTCTGAGGAGTAGAATGTAAAGGCTTCCATTTTCCGTATCCTCGACCCCGTGTGGGTGGGGACTAGGAGAATAACACCCACGGTGTCCCCTGCCTGTATTAAGAGGCAACTAAAGGGGGTCCCAGGGGTCTTTAACTTGGGAGCGTGGTTTGGCGACCACGGGCCCTTAGCTGAGTTCTGGTATTGCTTTCCACTTACTCGTGCCAGACTCCTCACTTTCATCTATCCTATCTGACCTTCCTTATTCAACTCTTGTTCTTTTCCGACCCCAACGGTACTGGAACATTCAAGGCCTAGGGAGACTTTCATTTTCCCGCCTTTAGTAACCTTTGTCTTTCTTTGACCAATACCTTTATTTTTCAAAGTGTCGGACCACTTATATACTTTCCCTCTTTAGACATCTTAACCACGTTCGTATGATTTTTTGGTGTCGGAGTAATCAAATCATACAAATCAAAATCGTCACTTTTTAAAACCCATCCAGGCCATACACAATTTGGGATTAATCAAGTACTAACCGAGCTCGATAGCTGCAGTCGCTTAAGTGCGGCCAGTATCCAGCAATCGGGAGGTAGTGGATTTGAACCCCACTGTCGGCAGCCCTGAAGATGGTTTTCCGTGGTTTCCCATTTTCACACCAGGCAAATGCTGGGGCTGTATCTTAATTAAGGCTATGGCCGCTTCCTTCTCATCCCTAGGCCTTTCCTATCCCATCGTCGCCATAAGACCTATCTGTTTCGGTGCGACGTAAAAAAAAATAGCAAAAACAAGTATCATGTATTCTCTCATGTCCCTTATTTCTAATCAAACGGTTTCTCAACCACTCGGATGGGATCTTTATTTCCGGAGTTATTACACTAAGGTTTTAATGTATGTAACCTGATTTTATAGTCGATGTTACGTCAGAATACCTCTATAACATGCAGTACTATTAAATCGCAAAAGTCTTATCGAAGCTTCTTTGATACCGAATATATCCAGACGTTTCTCCATCTATCTATCTATCTATCTATCTATCTATCTATCTATCTATCTATCTATCTATCTATCTAAATAGAAGTCGATTTGTTGCGATCTATTTATCTATATAAAGGTTATAAAAATGAAAATAGACTTGAATGAATGAGGCACTACCAGGCACTTCAGAAATTCAAAACCTGGTACCAGAGAAGCTGATGACATCATCAGGATCCCTAGAATAAATAGAAAATTTCCGAAATTATCTCAGGGGCAAGGCTGCGGGGGGGGGGGGGGGGGGGTAAGTGAGGGGGGGGGGCAAAATTGGGGCTCAAGTGGCGGTGGTGATTATTGTTTTAAGAAGAAGTACAATTAGGTAACCATTCTCTCTGAACAAATTAAGTAGAAACAAAAATTAAAATGCATTTAAAACTAATTATTAAAGGGAAGAATTTGAAAATACTTGTAAATAAAAATAATTTTATTAAGCCAAAAAGGACACTACAAACTTGAAATTTAGAATCCATTGGTTAATTCACTCTCGTACATAAAGCGAATGGCAAGTTCAGCAGAATTCTCGTCATCAGTATGAGTTCGAGTGTTTCCTGCAGACCGAGGTTCCGTCTTAGGCCAGAGAGATCAGCGCGCTCTGTGAGGATGTGGGCCACGGTGAATTCGGTACTACAAGAATACACTGGGGGGAGGGGTCTTTCCTCTTAAGTACGTAGCATAAAAGCGCAAGTGTAAGCATTTATTTCACCCATTCCAAAGCGATGACCTGTAGTTGTCATGGACTGAAACGTTTTTGAAAATCCAAATTAACTTTACCATCAACCCCGAGAAAATACTACACTCCCATTACGGGTTATTACTCAAATGTAGATGCGCGGGGTTCCTATAAGAACCTTAAGATAAATAAACGTCCTCCTTAATACATCGAAAATGTCTCTCAACATTTTCTAGGGGTTAGATGTTAACAATTAATTTGTACTTTCACCACGGAAACTATAGTTCATCGCTTGGGAGAAAAAGATCTGACTTGGTGAAAAAAGTGCGTAAACTTGCGTACTTACGCTAAGCCTG
Source organism: Anabrus simplex (assembly GCF_040414725.1). Lineage (NCBI taxonomy): Eukaryota > Metazoa > Arthropoda > Insecta > Orthoptera > Tettigoniidae > Anabrus > Anabrus simplex. Next base: position 111,580,386 of record NC_090268.1, read on the forward strand.
AAATATGAAACTCCGCAGCCTGACCCCCTAGGAGAATTTTGGGAATTCTCGCCTTTTCTAGGGAATCTGAAGGCGTCAGCTTTTCTTGAACAAAGTGTAAAGTTTGTAGAATGCCTCGAAGTTCCTCGTTAATTCATGCATATTTTCAGTTTTAAATCTTTATATGTAGATCACTTCACATCGAGTTCCATTTATTAGTATCCTTAATACCTCGAAAATTTTCTTGAACACTTTCACGTGTTTGATGTTAAAACTTAATTGAGCTTTCTTCTGTAGCCAGGCATTGGTACATTAGCTAGTAGAAATAATATAAACAATCCGACAGAAATGAAACAAGGGATCATTTTAAATTATTAGTTCACTTGAAACGCATAACCCCATTACTCAAGAACACAACGTGAACGTAGAACACAAAAGTAATTAATCAAAATTTGAATCTATTCCTTGCAGAGCGGAGTCGAAAATCTTCTTTCTTGTAAATATTCTTTCTATTTGGGATACATCGTATAAACGCGAGGCTTAATGCACCGCTGAATTACGACATTTTGAATTACTGAATGTAATTTTCTGCATGAGCGGACTTAAAGAAGTCAAAGGAACAATAGTGAAAATATTATTTAGGCCTCTCTCCCCACGGTCTACGTCAACTTCAAGAAAGTTGGGCCTGAACTCTTGCGGTATACAAGTGACCTTTCTCACGTGAATTCCTTTCATCGGCTACAAATCTAGTTTTTATTCATTTCACCGGTCATAAATTGTTGACGTCTACATATAACCTCATTCGATGGGTTGTAGATTGTAATCTCTACACACGCATCGTATAATTTCTTTCCTTACGCTTTCTATTCAGAGAAATTCAATACCAGCTGTCACGAAGTGACTGGAAATGTAAAATGTTGTTCATATGGCGTAAGCCGACAGGAAGACGCCATTTTAACAAGTTCTTATTTATATTTTCAACTTTAGTCTCTCCTGAAATGAAACTAGGTTTTTTTTCTGATTCCCTATTATATGTTCCTACAATCTCCTCCTTCTCCTCCTCGTAATACACAAAGATGACAAAATAATTATAATAATTAGAAGAAGGTTTAAATTCTTCTTTCGGTCATCGTTTAAGTGCGTAAACCTTAAATATATTCTTCTCTAGGAGTGAGTAAATACGTTATACAAACATTTCTACAGTACGCTGCGGTAAGGTTCATTTCCTATTCATTAGGCGTGACCAGTCCTAAGGGAAATAATGGATAAGAACAACAACGTGGTATTAGACCTAGTCCATCGATATGTCTCTCCGGAAGAGAAGGTGTCTTTCATAAATGTTTGGAAGAACAGACAGAACACACGTACTTCTAGATGAACTAAGGACATGTTTACTCCCTCGGCTTGGTAGCATCTTTCTGAATGTCAACTCATGAACATACACATTAACTGACACTCCAGCCATTATATATATTAGTGGGACACGAACCACACACTAAATACTTAAGGATGCTGAGAATATTTTAAAAAGGGAAACATTTGTTGAATAGGCCCTGGAAGGCGTAGGAAGTAGGAGAATAAATATAATTAAAAGATTAATGAGAAATGTCAAGGACAGAAAATATGTTAGTAGCGTAAAGACCAATAAAGAGGGCCCCAAGGAGCTCTAAACTTGGGAGCGTAGGTTGGCAACCACGGGGCCCTTAGCTAAGTCCTGGCAATGCTTTCACTTATTTGTGCCAGGCTCCTCACTTTCATCTGTCCTATCCGACCTCTATTGGTCAATATATTCTTGTTTCTTCCGACCCAGATCTTGTTAGACCATTCGAGTCGTAAGGAGCCTTTTTACTTTCACGCCCTTCGTGGCCCTCGTCTTTCTTCAGCAGATGCCTTTATGCGTCGAAGGGTCGGACCCCTTCAATTGTTTTATGCTGATTAATAATAATAATAATAATAATAATAATAATAATAATAATAATAATCGTAGGACCTCAGTTATTGTGTGCAGACATTTTGATTTGACGCCATCTGGCTATCTGCTCTTGAATTTCACGTTCCGTTTTACTCTAGGTCTACTGGATGTCAGAGTATACCGAATCTCTCTTGGGCGTCTGTGGCTGATATTTAATTAACTTTGTCGGATAAACACCAAATGCATAACCAGAGATCTTCTACATACCGACATCGTACAACATGGAAGTGCCGACAGGACTTTTCTTTCGCCCTTCAAAAATTCCACTACCTCTGCCGTGTTTGAACAGCTATCTTGGGATCCGGATGCCGACACTCTACCACTAATCTACAGGGGCCGATACTCGGATTACTGTTAACAGAGGATGGCTGCCCAGTTGTACTTCCTCTTGAAACAATAATCACCAGCATCATGAGCTCACTTTAATTTTTCCTATGCGACATTCCTTGGTCAACTTTTGTTCTTTTCAAAACTCTACGGTATTAGGTTTTCCAGGCCTAGAGAATCTTTCATTTCCACGCACTTCCTGACCCTTGCCTTTCTCTTGCCGATAACTTTATTTGTCGAAATACACTGACTGACAGTGACAATGCCACACCAAGGAGGAGTGGTTCGAAAGGGATGAAAGTTGGGGAAAAAACAGAGACGGCACGGATGAATAATTGATGTTTATTTCAAACCGAGATGCAGGTTACACAATGCGCACGGCATCGACTCACTAGGATGTAGGACCACCGCGAGCGGCGATGCACGCAGAAACACGTCGAGGTACAGAGTCAATAAGAGTGCGGATGGTGTCCTGAGGGATGGTTCTCCATTCTCTGTCAACCATTTGCCACAGTTGGTCGTCCGTACGAGGCTGGGGCAGAGTTTGCAAACGGCGTCCAATGAGATCCCACACGTGTTCGATTGGTGAGAGATCCGGAGAGTACGCTGGCCACGGAAGCATCTGTACACCTCGTAGAGCCTGTTGGGAGATGCGAGCAGTGTGTGGGCGGGCATTATCCTGCTGAAACAGAGCATTGGGCAGCCCCTGAAGGTACGGGAGTGCCACCGGCCGCAGCACATGCTGCACGTAGCGGTGGGCATTTAACGTGCCTTGAATACGCACTAGAGGTGACGTGGAATCATACGCAATAGCGCCCCAAACCATGATGCCGCGTTGTCTAGCGGTAGGGCGCTCCACAGTTACTGCCGGATTTGACCTTTCTCCACGCCGACGCCACACTCGTCTGCGGTGACTATCACTGACAGAACAGAAGCGTGACTCATCGGAGAACACGACGTTCCGCCATTCCCTCATCCAAGTCGCTCTAGCCCGGCACCATGCCAGGCGTGCACGTCTATGCTGTGGAGTCAATGGTAGTCTTCTGAGCGGACGCCGGGAGTGCAGGCCTCCTTCAACCAATCGACGGGAAATTGTTCTGGTCGATATTGGAACAGCCAGGGTGTCTTGCACATGCTGAAGAATGGCGGTTGACGTGGCGTGCGGGGCTGCCACCGCTTGGCGGCGGATGCGCCGATCCTCGCGTGCTGACGTCACTCGGGCTGCGCCTGGGCCCCTCGCACGTGCCACATGTCCCTGCGCCAACCATCTTCGCCACAGGCGCTGCACCGTGGACACATCCCTATGGGTATCGGCTGCGATTTGACGAAGCGACCAACCTGCCCTTCTCAACCCGATCACCATACCCCTCGTAAAGTCATCTGTCTGCTGGAAATGCCTCCGTTGACGGTGGCCTGGCATTCTTAGCTATACACGTGTCCTGTGGCACACGACAACACGTTCTACAATGACTGTCCGCTGAGAAATCACGGTACGAAGTGGGCCATTCGCCAACGCCGTGTCCCATTTATCGTTTGTTACGTGCGCAGCACAGCGGCGCATTTCACATCATGAACATACCTCAGTGACGTCAGTCTACCCTGCAATTGGCATAAAGTTCTGACCACTCCTTCTTGGTGTTGCATTTGCTCTGTCAGTCAGTGTAATAATAATAATAATAATAATAATAATAATAATAATAATAATAATAATAATAATAACAAATACATCGTAACTGGGAAATATCCCAGTGGCAATGATCACTCACCGAAGTTTGATAATAAAGTAAAGTTAAAACATAAATACCCAATAACAAGAGTAAAACAAGCAATTCATTGGAAAGGAAATATTACAAGAAATACTACGAGTTTAACATTATAAATCCAGCATCACTATATACAAATTCACATACGAGTTAAGTATTTCCAGTGCTTAACACTATGGCTTACAATACTCTAGGTTGAGCTTACTACTAGCTTAACAGTCTTTGCCGAGCTGAGCTAGTGAACAGACGTGCGTGGTAACGGTGCGGAAGTGCAGGAAAAGCAATATGGGCGTAACAGTGCAGCAGTATAGGAGTGTGATAGGGCGATGGCACAACCGGGTCAAGTGGATCAAGACGGAGTGTAAATTAGGATTTAATAAAGAAATAGGACTGACAGAACTGCTGATGGCGGCAGCTATAGTGGCTACTCTATTAGTCATGGGAGGCGTCGAGATGAACCCAGGCCCATTGACATGGGAGGACATTGAGAAAATCAAGGAAGTTGTCCGCGATGCTTCTCAGACTGACCAAACCAAAGAAATGCTCGAAGCACAGTTCCAACAAATCAACGATATGAAGGACAGCATAACCAAAGATCTAACAGAAATAAAGGCGAAGATAAGAGAAAACAAGGAAGAAAGAGCTATAATAAATCAGAGGATACAGGCGCTAGAAGAACAAGTACAGGTACTTCAATGGCGAGATAGCAGAAGAACGGAGGAGGAGAAGAGAAGAAATATTATTATTTACGGTCTGGATGAAACGGAAGGAGAATCTAAGATGGAATTGATGAGCTCAGTCTTTAAGCTAATGAGAGAGAAATTAGGCATTGATTGTACCGAAAGGGAGATAAATGATGTGTACAGGATGGGAAAGAATAGAGGAAGAAGACCTGTTAGAATTAAGTTTGTTTCCTCATTAATGGCAAGCCGAATTTTGAATAGTGCGAGGAACTTGAAGGGCAGCAGAATTTGGATAAAAAGGGATATGGACAGAAAAAGCCTCCAAGAGCAAAGAGTTCTACAATTCCATTTACGACAAGCAAGAAAATCGAATCTACGGGCATTTATAAGAGGAAACCGCTTGCATGTGATGGGAGATACCTGGGCGAGAACGTGGACGGTCAGTGATCTGGGTGATATGTTTAAGGAACGAAGTAAGCAGTTTGGGTCATCAGCGGAAGTGCATGGTGAAGGAGTGATGACACAAGAGATTCCAGAGTATACGTGCGGTACTGGGGTTGATAACCCTGGACAGGTGATTCAACAGCCTACGTCAGATCTTCCAGCGGAGTTAAATAACAGTGAGAGGAACGACGAGGCGAGCCGGATGTCAACAGCGGCGCCGCGTGGAGGAGCTGAGGATACTTCCAGGCGTAGGTCAGTGAGTCGAAAAGACTTTTTGCAGAAGAAGGGGATGGGTTCAGGTAGTAGATTAAAACTCACAGAAGAACTATCTGAGAAGGACGTTATTTGCTCTCCGGAGGGAAGTATAAGGGAAGTGGAAAGATTTAGAATGACTAGAAGTAAGTCAGGGAGTTTAGAACATAGAAGTAAAAAATAACTAGAGTTAAAGGTATCATGTGTTAACATTGAAGGAGTATGGAGCAAAATAGGTAACGAAGACTTTAAAGAGCTACTAGAAGAAATGGACATCCTTGGGATTGTAGAAACTTGGGCTGATTACAAGAAAGACTTAAAGATAGAAGGGTGTATCGTATGGAGTCAATATGGGTCAAGGAGATCCAATAGAGGAAGGATATCGGGCGGAATTTCAGTGGTTGTCAAAAACAACTTAAAAGATAGAATACAGCTCTTAGAATCTGAGTTTAAGGAATTAATCTGGATAAGAATATTAGATAGGGTCAATTGGAGGAATGAAATATGTATAGCTTTTATATATAATCCACCTTTGAGCTCCCCATTTGCGCAGAATGATTTTTTTGAGAATTTAGCGACAGAAATTAGACGAATGAGAAGTGCGTATGATCAGGCAAGCATTATTATTATGGGCGATCTTAACGCGAGGATAGGGGACAAGAAACCAGTTTACAGTCAACTTGAAGACGGGGTATTACTAGTTAATAGAAATAGCCAGAGTAAAGAATGTAACAGAAATGGAGAAAAACTACTAGAATTATGCGCGGTAGAGGAGCTTTATATATTGAATTGGTGGTGGTTTGGAGATGAGAGTGGAAAACTAACCTACATAGTAGAAAATAGGGGCAGTACAATTGACCTAGTTGTATGCTGTAGGGATAGTTTGCAAATTATTAAAGAGATAAGAATTAAGGATTGGGCAGAGGCAAATCATAAGCCAGTATCTATAAAATTAATGATTCAAGAGATAAGAGCGCAAGAGATCGTTTACGATAGCGTACAGGAGAGGAAAATACGTAGGTATCGTTGGAGAGAAGAATTAGGAAATGAATTCAGAGAGTAGTTCAATGGAGAAAATTTTGAGATTTGGAAAATAGGTATTGTAAAATTGATAGAAGAGAATAGAGTGGAGGAAGCCCTAACCAGGATAGAAAATTTAATAGGAATGGCAGGAAAAGGTATGAGGCAAAATCTAAGTAAAACGCAGGTAAAAGGTGGATGGTATAATACAGAATGTGCAAAGAAAAAGTCATAAGTTATGAAGGCACTTAGGAGATACAGGGTGGATGGTGGTCAAGTAGCTAGAAACGAATTTTGCCAAAAAAAAAAGAATACAGAGAATTGTTAAGAAAGACGAAGTCGGAATGACAACAAAAGATGGCTGCAGACATAAATAAAAAGTGCAAGGACAATGACAGTAAGAAAGTATGGGATAAAATAAATCAAACAACCAAGAAGAAGTCGGGCTCTGGGGGGACCAATATAAGTCATAGTACATGGGTCCAGTATTTCGAGAAATTATTGAATAAAGAAGACAAATGGAGAGCTCAGCATGAGGGGATTACTGTTTCGAGGGGTTTGAGTGTCACTCTGCCTGAATTAGATGAGGCTATTTCGACTCATGAAATAAGGAACCTGTTACAACGAACCAAAAAGGGAAAATCAGGAGCTATTTCGGGTATCACATATGAATTTTGGAAAGAGGTGGGAGAACGAAGCGGCATGTTGGAAATTTTGACAAAGATATTCAATAAAATCTTCGAGAAAGGGATATTTCCAAAAGCTTGGAAAGAGGGGATAATATGCTCTATATACAAAAACAAAGGGGATAGATTAAATCCAGGAAACTATAGGGGAATTACCTTATTAGATACATTGGGGAAAGTATATACGGGTATACTAGCAAATAGACAAAGGAACTGGGCAGAGAGGCATTCAATCCTGTAGTTAACAAGTTAGAATATTTAGGAATTATCATATCAGGAAATGGAAATTGGTCTGAACACGTCAAGAGGGCAAAACTGATTGGTGCAGCAGCCCTAGCTAGTATAAGAATATTAGATAACAGGAATGCATGCTAGTATTTCAGGATGAACCAAGTCTCGGCTCTCCTACCTCGGACGACCAAAGTTGGAAGAGGGAGACTCCAAATCGATCAGTTACCCGCACACTGAATAAGAAGTTTAAAATTGATTATAGTCAGTAGAAGAAAACGTACGGAAAGTAGTTATCTCTGAAGTATCATCTCTGTATGGGTTAATAATAACGAAGTTTTGTAACCATGTATGTACATAAAACAACTTTGATTCACATATATGGAACATTATAGAGTTTAACTCACTAATAAGTAAGGGCGACAATAATTATAAGTTTAGCATTATTTTCGTTTTTGTATCTGTTCAATTTTGTTCCCTTGTTCCTTAGGTATTGTATATTTCTAATTAGTAGATTAAGTTCATTGATATGTAAGCCGTACTGTATTACTTCTAATGAGGTTGTTGGTTGTTTGTCTGCCTGTTTTATTTTACTTTGGTTTTGTTAGTTTGTTTTGGCTGCTGACGCACAGTCGAGTTCGAAGAGGGGGAGATAGGCCTGACCTATCTCAAGCTAAAGTGTTCATTCGGTACGTCTGCACGTGTAGAGTAGAGTAAGGTAGTGAATAGTGTTAGGTTAGAGGAAGTAAGTTGTCAATGAGACAGTGAAAGATGAGCCGAGTTATGGATTCCGTCTCGGCAGTGGAATACAGGCGTGACAGCCTACATGTAGAGCTAGGCAATCCGCACACATGTGGGCTGTTACATGAAGGAGTGGTGAGGAAATAACATTGACAGCTTAAGGGGTCTATGAGGTATCGGTTTCCCAGCCTCATGAGACATGTCTGGTCGTGATATCCCAGGGAAGGGTGGTAGGAGTTCCTCACCAGGGGTGATGTCGCGGCCAGACAGATTTAGGATAGAGTTAGTATATATTTAATGTAGTAAAGTAGTTAATTTAGTTATAAGTAGAGGTGGTGTGTTGCATGTGGAGCTGGCGATCCGCCCATGTGCAAGATGCTACATAGTAGATTTAGAGGTAGTTAAGTAGTTAGTGCTTAGCTATAAATAGTCTGTAAGTGTTTATTTTGAATTGCACATTGGAACATTGTAACTTGGCGAAAGCCTGTTATGTTCAGTTCAACAAAAAAAATACAAATACTAGCTTAACATTACAACACAAGTGACGGAGCTCTTCCATTTTCCTTATGTTTAGTGTTAATAAAGGATTGGCCAATTATACTTCTTCTTAAAACAATAATCACCGCCACCACTTCCTATCCTAACATAATTAAACAACATTGACTGCCAGCTTGCATCGGGAGATGGTAGGTTTGAACCCCACTGTAATCAGTCCTGAAGATGGTTTTCCGTGGTTTCCTATTTCAACTCAGGCAAATGCCGGGGCTGTATCTTAATCAAGGCCTAGGTCGATTCCTTCCCACTCCTAGCCACTTTCTGTCCTATCGTCAACATAAGACGCATCTGTGTTGGAGAGGCGTAAAGCAAATTGTAAATAAAGAAATGTTGTTGTTGTTGTTGTTTGAGTCATCAGTCCATAGACTGGTTTGGTGCAGCTTTCCATGCCACCCTATCCTGTGCTAACCTTTTCATTTCTACGTAACTATTGCATCCTACATGTGCTCTAATCTGCTTGTTATATTCATACCTTGGTCTAGCCCTACCGTTCTTACTACCTACACTTCCTTCAAAAACCAACTGAACAAGTCCTGGGTGTCTTAAGATGTATCCTGTCGTTCTATCTCTTCTTCTCTTCAAGTTTAGCCAAATCGATCTTCTCCTCTCGCCAATTCGATTCAGTATCTCTTCATTTGTGATTTGATCTATCCATCTCACCTTCAGCATTCTTCTGTAACACCACATTTCAAAAGCTTCTATTTTCTTTCTTTCTGAGCTAGTTATCGTCCATGTTTCACTTCCATACAATGCCAGGTTCCACACGAAAGTCTTCAAAAATATCTTTCTAATTCCTATATCAATGTTTGAAGTGAGCAAATTTATTTTCTTAAGAAAGCTCTTCCTTGCTTGTGCTAGTCTGCATTTAACGTCCTCCTTGCTTCTGCCATCGTTAGTTATTTTACTACCCAAGTAACAATATTCATCTACTTCCTTTAAGACTTCATTTCCTAATTTAATATTTCCTGCATCACCTGCCTTCGTTCGACTGGTATGAATACATATATACATCCATACCGGTAAATAAATAAATAAATAAATAAATAAATAAATAAATAAATAAATAAATAAATAAATATGGTTTATAAACAAATCTATAAGTGTAACTTGACACTTTCGCCACATAAATTATGGAAACTCTTGCACGTTCACAATGACTATCAGCTTTATTTGGCCATACACGAGCTCCTAGGAACTGAATAAATTATTTTCCGTTCGATTGTGAATAGAAATGTATTTCATTCATTAGCGGGACGAGTTTACAACATAAAAGTAGAACAATAATGAGATCGCCATTGGCATTTTCACATTCAGTTCAGTCAGCATTTCAGTTTCCGTTTATATAATTGGTTGAATTGACACGTCTGTTCTTATTTCACGGCTGCGTGACAGTTCCTGTTATTTTTGCAAACCGAAGGAAAGAAGATCAGAATGGAACAAAAATTGGTTTAAACGGAGACAGTTTTTATATCAATTTAATTTGTTGAAAGAGCTTCCTTTTAAAGCAAATGATTGGTCAGAGTAATGTCCAATGAGAGAACGTATTTATCTAGAACGGCTTCAATTAGTTACACCGTTGATTAAGAAAACAAGTCACGAATAAGAGGAGTGCCATATCGCCGCACGCTGATCATATAGAAATGCTACAAAAAATTTGTTTTGTCTATCATATTCTTTGGATTCTTCCAATAAATATTTGTAAGCCTGATGATCTCTTGTCACTGCATTATAACTAACACCACGTGGGGGACTGCGGTAGATTTCAGAAAATTCTGTCACAACACCCTGATTCGTTGATATTTTTGCTGTTATTTCTAAGTCGCTCTGTGGAATAAATAAATAAATAAATAAATAAATAAATAAATAAATAAATAAATAAATAAATAAATAAATAAATAAATAAATAAATAGATAAATAAATAAATAAGTAGGTAAATAAATAAATAAATAAAAAACCTTAACGGATACCTCTGTTGACACTAAGGCTTAACTGTTCATTTCAACTGAAAAATAATGGCCCTGTTCATCAAGTTCCTTTTCCGGTTCAGTTTTTTAAAGTTTTACTATTTGAATCGACGACTTGAGAAACGTCATAAGTCAGAACTTTTCATATAATGTGTTTTAAGTTGCATTCGATTCCTGGAAAATGGACTCATTATTGGGTTGAGGGTATGTATTGCTTAAATGAAAGCATTTAACATGTCCCATGTAATTTGATTCAATGTATTTCTGTGCATACATTTTTATGGGATTCCTCTAAAATTCAGTTGGCTGACTTCTGACGTTTCTCAAATCAGCGATTCATTTATACACACAGTAGGCTATGTACCTATTCTATTCGTACGGACTGTTTGCTTTAGTACCTCAACGCACTGCCAGAAAATAATAAACTGAAGATGATTTTGTTCACTGAACATATATTCAACAAAGCCTTCAGAAAACATGTATGTACTATATCTGTCTGCAACCATGTTAACAAAACATACAGCTTCTAATAAAGAAAAGCGCGCCCATAATCCTGCATCTTTCCTATTCGTACAAGCAAATTGAACACTTGAAATAAACAACAAATAAGGGGTTCCTGGAACATTAGTATCTAGTGGAATGTCCCCTAGCCTTTATAACTGCCTGACATCGTTGCCGCATAGAATTCACTATTTCTTGCACGTAACAGGGTTGATTTTCTGCCATTTCTGAAGAATCACACTTTTAAATTCCTCCTTCGTACGTATACGTTGCCTACGGGTATTCCTCTTCAACATAGTCCAGAGATGTTCGATGGGATTTAAATCCGAAGACTTGGGAGGTGTTCTAACGAATGTTCCATGTCAACCATGTCTTATTAATGCCAGCAGTGTGTTTTGGGTCATTATCATTTTTTTTTCTAATGGTTTTACGTCGCACCGACACAGTTAGGTCTTATGGCGACGATGGGATAGGAAAGGGCTAGGAGTTGGAAGGAAGCGGCCATGGCCTTAATTAAGGTACAACCCCAGCATTTGCCTGGTGTGAAAATGGGAAACCACGGAAAACCATTTTCAGGGCTGCCGACAGTGGGATTCGAACCCACTGTCTCCCGGATGCAAGCTCGAAGCTGCGCGCTCCTAACCGCACGGCCAACTCGCCCGGTGGGTCATTATCAATTTTTAGGCACTCTGCTTCACGTTTTACTTCAGAATTGCATTATAGCCCTCGCTGTTCATTACTCCGTCAACGAAATGTATGTTACCCACACCTCTGGCTGACATACAGCCCCAAAGCATTACTGACCCGCCACTGCATTTTACAGTTGGGAGCGTATTTACTACATCATTGTTCGTACCAATTATTCTCCATATTCTGTGGGTGCCCGAAAAGGTTTATTTATGTCTCATCAGACCAGATAGCATAAGTCCAGAATTCATGCTCCTTATCTATATGCTTCTTAGCGAATGTCAGTCTAAGCCGTCTGTTTTTTCTACTTACGTATGACCTTATCCGAAGAATTATTCCATAGTACACATGCCGATACAGGATCCGACGGATGGTGGAGTTGATCTTTCTGATTCGTTCCTCCGTGAGTTGCCTCAATACTGATGCACTTAATTTGGAATCTGACTTTATCAGCTGAACAACAAACCACTCTTCCCTATCAGTTAAACACTTTCTCCTGGGTTTCCTTGGCGTGTTCTTAATAGTGCCTTTGTATTTCAATTTATCAACCACATATTACACCGTAGGATGTGTTCTATTGACCAGCTGCCCAATCTTTCGTAATGAAAATCCTTTAAGTGCCAGTTTAAATAAAGTGTTCCTAAGCTCCATACTTAACTTTGCACTCCTACATGTCCACACAGATATACTAAGGAGGAGGCTAACGCACTTCACCAGTCGTATGCCGTCACTGAGACTTTTGCGTACATCGCAAACAAACGGTGCGCAGCATCCTGTCCATGTGTACGAATACAACCCGTTTGTCGATGCCGGCACATTCATATAAAATCTTCTTGCCTGTATGTAAATAAGTATGGTTTTGACTAACGAATTTTCACTGACAAACCATGTTTTTACCCATAATGTACGTTTGATTTCAAATTTTCAATCGTTAATGTGAATATACGAGAATTGATAAGAAATTGAAACCTGTACGAATAACAGAGCCACATATTGTAAGTTCAACTAACCATTTAACTGAAAAGGAATCGACTTACGACTGAACTGACCATGCAAAAGGCCCTTTGCTTGAGAAATGCGTGTTGAAGTTGCACAAACTGAGGCCATTACGTGAATGTTAAACGTGATCAAATTACGTGCGAGCAATCTATGCGAGAAGACGAAGCTTAACAACTTCTGCCTTGCAGGCTATTTACATGCTACCAGCTGTGAGTCAGTGATTGGAAACGATGTTCTGGACATTAACTTATGGCTCTTCGGGTTTAGTTCATTAATTACTGCACTTCATTTCTCCTGATGAGGAATAATAATGATTTATTGTTGAATTTCCCGCTGTTCTGTCTTAGTGTAGCACACGCAAGCATTGCCCTGGGTGACAAATTATACTGCACCTTTCTTAAAGAACACGAAGACAGAGGAGCCCAGGATAAATGGATCTTCTCTAGAGGAACGATCACGAGATACAACAGGTTCAGATATACAAACTACTTCTGACATGCAAAAAACACCACCTTAAACATTTGCCTTTGCAAAATAAACTGAGCACAACATTCATTTGATTATATATTCTGCAATCTTACCATAATTTCATACTTCTATATTGGGCGAATATCAGTTTGGCTTCCAAAGGAATGACAGATACATTAAACAATACGGACTCTACATGTGATCTCATAATAATAATAATAATAATAATAATAATAATAATAATAATAATAATAATAATAATAATAATAATAATAATAATAATAATAATTTCGTGTGGCTATTTCTAGCCGAGTGCAGCCCTTGTAAGGCAGACCCTCCGACGAGGGTGGGCGGCACCTGCCATGTGTAGGTAACTGCGTGTTATTGTGTTGGAGGATAGTGTTATGTGTTTATGTGTGGTGTGTGAGTTGCAGGGATGTTGGGGACAGCACAAACACCCAGCCCTCGGGCCACTGGAATTAAGCAATGAAGATTAGAATCCCCGATCCGGCCGGGTATCGAACCCGGGACCCTGTGAACCGAAGGCCAGTACGCTGACCATTCAGACAACGACTCGGACACATGTGACCTTAGAAGACCAAATAAATAAGGCGTCAGATATCTCCTCAACTGTAATCACGTAGGCTGAGTGGACCTCGAACCAGCGCTCAGATCCACGTAAAACCCTGACCTGGCCAAAGATCGAACCCGGGGCTTCCAGGTAAGAAGCAGGCACACTACACCTACGTTGCTGGTTAATGATTTTTTAATATACAATCTGCTTTACGTTGCACCGACACACATAGTTCTTATAGCGACGATAGGATAGGAAAGGACTAGGAGTGGGAAGGATGCAGCCGTGGTCTTAATCAAGGTACAGCTCCAGCATTTACCTGGTGTAAAAATGGGAAACCAAGGAAAATCGTCTTCAGGGCTGCCGACAGTGCGGTTCGAACACACTACATCCCGAATGCAAGCTCATCGCTGTGCGCCCCTGACCACACGGCGAAGTCGCTCGGTGTATCAATGATAAACAAGGTGGTACAGACAGATATAAACAAACACTGTGGAATAGAATAGGCCTATGCACAAAAATGTGTAGTCTAAGTCCGCCTCTGTAGTATAGTGGTGAGTGTGATTAGCTGTCAGTCCCGAAGGCCCAGGTTCGATTTCAGCTCTGCTACGAAATTTGTGAAAGTTGTACGAGGACTGGAACGGGGTCCACTCAGCCTCGGGAGATAAACTGAGTAGATGGCAGGGGTCGATTCCCACTTCAGGCATCCTCGAAGTGATTATCCGTGGTTCCCCACTTCTCCAGAATGGTACCTAACTTAAGGCCACGGCCGCTTCATTCACTCTTACTTGTCTATCCTTTCCAATCTTCCCATCCCAATACAAGACCCCTGTTCAGCACAGGAGGCGAGGCCGCCTGGGCAAGGTACTGGTCCTTCTCCCCTGTTGTATCCCCTACCCAAAGTCTCACGCTCGAGGACACTGTCCTTGAGGCGGTAGAGATGGGATTCTTCGTTGAGTCCGAGAGAAAAACAAACCTTGGAGGGTAAACGGATTAGGTAAGAAAGACAAAGAAAGAAAGAAAGAAAGAAAGAAAGAAAGAAAAAAGTGTAATAAATATAAGTAATACAAACGTAACTCCCCATGGATATTTTGAGAATATGCATGACTTTACTGGATGCATACATTTTTATCTTGTATTGTAAGCGGCTGCTACTAAGACATGCCAACTCCATTCCTTATCACTTTTATAGACGTATAGTAATTGAAAAAGGAAGTATTTTGCACCCTCTTTATATATATATATATATATATATATATATATTACCATTTGCTTTACGTCGTACCGACACAGATAGGTCTTATGGCGGCAATGGGATAGGAAATGCCGAGGAGTGGGAAGGAAACGGCCGAGCCCTTAATTAAGATACAGCTTCAGCATTTATCCGGTGTGAAAATGGGGAACCACAGGAAACCATCTTCAGGACTGCCGACAGTGGGGTTCGAATCCACTATCTTCCGGATGCAAGGTCACAGGTGGTGGTGATTATTGTTTTAAGAGGAAGTACAACTAGGCAACCATCCTCTACATAACACTAATCAGAGGGAAAATGGAAGGGATCCGACACTTCGAAAACTGAAGATGTCGGCCAAAGGAAGACAAGGGCCACGAAGGGCGTGAAAATGAAAGACTCTCGAGCCCTCGCAAACCTAATAACGTCGGGGTCAGAAAAGAACAAGAGTTGACCAAGAGAGGTCGGATAGTTTAGATGAAAGTGAGGAGCCTGGCACAAGTAAGTGGAAGTAATGCTACGACTCAGCTGAGGGCCCCGTGGTCGCCAGCCCACGCTCCAAAGTTCAGAGCCCCTGGGGCCCTTTTTAGTCGCCTCTTGCAAGCTCACAGCTGAGCGCCCCTAACCGCACGGCCAACTCGCCCGCTGTACCCTCAATAAGATATTATGGTTAGAATAACTCGTTAAAAATAATTTGGGAATGAAATAAGCGAAAACAAACCTGACATTACGGTTGTAATGTAATAAATCGTGTGACAAGTCGGCAATTCGTATATTTCCACTTTTTCACATTCATCCAATGATTGCGTGTGGTATAATTGCAAGTTTTGCCCTCTCATACTGGACACGCACTAGGTATATCAATGCTTGGAAAAAGTACCTATAAGAAAAAGGCATGGTGACTGTAAATTAAATGAAGTGACAGGAACAAGTCTCTATAGAGAGACTGCCTGCGGTGTAATTAGACGTAATATAGATGTAATAGAGAGAGAGCGGGCAAAAAGTGGTTTTCACTTTACAATTACGGCTATCGTTCTTCTCACCGGGCTTTTGAAACTCAAACCACTCTGAAAACATGAAAACTGATCGCCTACTTCACTCAAAAGTAATAATGTCTTCATTTCTCACTTCAGTGGCTTGACAATAAAGCATCCTTAATAGTAGGTAAATCAAATATAAACCGGAATTATGTTTTAAAAATTTAATTGAATCCATCAATAAATACACAAGTTCTTCACTTTTCAATATAGTCTCCCGAATATGACACATATTTTTGCCACCGAATTGGCAACATTTTTAGGCCATCCTCGAAAAAAGAACCACTTCTGTGCAGCCAGTTGCACGTACTCCTCGAAATCTCTTTCCTCTCAATTCTTCTTTCAGTGGTCCAAACAAGTGGTAGACACAAGGTGACAAATCTGGACTGTAGGGAGGTTGTTTCAGAGGTGTCCAATGCATTTCCTCCAGTTTTTCCTTATTGCAACAGCAGTGTGTGGATGTAGGCCACGGTGAATTCTTCTTCAGGAGGTAGGAGTGCGTAGATCTTCCACGTCCTATCATCAGCCTTCATAAAACTATGGTCTCTCTCTGCGAAGGCCGGAAAGAGAGCCACCACGAAGCAGTTATCTTCTCAATTGCTCTCAGATTGCTAGGAGCTCGGATAGCTAGTGACTCCAATTCCCAGCACGCCAAGATGGTTCGATGTAGCTGAAAACAAACATCCGTAGCAGGTACTTTCATAGGCGTAGGTGACACAAAGGGAGTCTGCTCAAAGCTCAATATCTCCATCCGACAGACAAATACCCATACGCCCTCACTCAACATGAATATTGCGAAGAGGTTTGGAATTAAATCCAGGATTTTGGAACGCAGTCTCGTGATTATAAATATTGTATACTATCACTTTTCCTACCCTCCCGGCCAAATTCTAATGGTGAAAATTATATCCACCAACGGGACTAGTGATGTTACTGAGAATTACATTTTCATACCATTAACACAGATCGAATTGTGTAAATTTTACCCAATAATTTGTTTATGGTACTTCCTCTTTCTCTTCGTCCTTTAGAGGTCGTTCTTCATAAAACGTAGCAACCCCGTGTCAAGTTTGAAATTTTATTAGAATGATTATCTTATATTATTTTTCAATAGCCCCTAGGAATGGAGTGATAGATCTTATACTGATATCCCAGCCCCGTCAAGTGGCATCTAAGAGTGCTTTAATACCAAAGACCCGTGGTACTGGTGAACTGAAGAACCCATTTTCAAGGTGATATGTCAATAAGCAGCTTTTCTCTAAACCGACTTTTGGAGGGTAGATGAACACATGTTCAGCATTGAACGTGGATGGTCGCTTCTATCTACCAAAGGAGGACGGAAAGTAATTCAGGTTTCTACCTAATTTTTCATTATTTTGAACATTTTTTGAAACCAGACAAGCTCGCAACGTTGCTTTTTTTTCTTTACGTCGCACCGACACAGATATGTCTTACGGCGACGATGGGATAGGAAAGGCTTAGGAATTGGAAGGAAGCGGCCGTGACCTTAATTAAGGTACAGCCCCGGCATTTGCCTGGTGTGGAAATGGGAAACCACGGAACATGACCTTCAGGGCTGCCGACAGTGGGGCTCGAATCCACTATCTCCCGATTATTGGATACTGGCCGCACTTACACGACTGCAGCTATCGAGCTCGGTCGCAACATTGCTGTCTTTTTCTGTGACCGAAACAACTCCCCATCTGAAAATTATGTTCGTAAATTTTACTTGTCTTCCACTGTTCAACTCTAGTGGGTTTCAATGTACCAATCGTGCCCTGTTGGTCTTTCTAGAGCCTCGATAAGTGCTGGTGGTGGCGGTTGTTTTTTGAGGAAGTACAACTAGGTAACCATCCTCTCTGAACAAATGAAGTGGAAATGAAAATACATTTTAAACTATTTATTAAACGGAGGAATTTCAAAATGAATTTTTTAAAAAGTCCACAGTTCTAGCCCTTTAGGCAAGCAACTCATTGTCAAAAAAGTCCTAGGGATATGACCTACGAATTTTAGGTAAGTGAAATATAATAAAGGATGAACATTTATTCTTTATTTATTCCAAAAATTGCAATCCTTTTGTTATTCATCGTTATCCGGTCGATTATATTAGCAGTTTGCCTGTTTCTACCACTACAAGCGCTAATGTGAGTCTACGCATTGTTTCACTTAAGCACCACTACGAGCGCTAATGTGAGTCAATGCAGAGTTTCACTAGCCCTTATGTCCAACTCGTTGGATGAATGGGCAGCGTACTGACCTTCGGTTCAGAGAGTCCTGGGTTCGATTCCCGGCCGGGTCGGGGATTTTAACCTCCATCGGTTAATTCCAATTGCCCGAGGGCTGGGTGTTTGTGCTGTCCCCAACATCCCTGCAACTCACACACCACACATAACACTATCCTCCACCACAATAACACGCAGTTGCCTACACATGGTCTGCCTTACAAGGGCTGCACAAAATTATATTACTGGTCCTAATACCTACATTCGGAGTAGACATTTTTCGAAAGTAAAAAATGCCTGAGGGTACTAAACAAAGGAACACATTACAGAAAGAATTACGTTAATAAGTCAGTTTGGCTAGGATTTGAATCAAAAAGAAAAGGAGCAAGGAAACAAACGATTTTAAGCAGTATTTCCGGAAGTGCATTTAGGCCGGAATTAATTTTCGAAATTTGATTATTAGTTTGATAAAGCTACCCAAGACTCCCAATTTGAAACCTGCTTGGGCCCTTCACCCCTTCAACTTTCGGTACAATTTGAGGAAATTGCTTAAATTTAAGTTTCTCGTAGTTAGTATGGGGACACCTACTCTGTCTGCCAAGAAAAGGCTTTCAACATGAAAATAATAATAAAAATAATGTTATTAAACCGAAAAACAATTTGTGGCGAATACCAGCACTGTAAGGCTGGCTATGGTAAAAATGCCGTAGTATCGTGGCTTTTAACCATAAAGGTCATAACGTCTTCGTGGGCGAGCTGTCGGTTGAGTGAGTGGTATAGATTGATGACATGAACGTGTTCAGTGACGCAGAATGGAACAATGTTGGATGCAAGGTGGTCTGCGAATCACCGTCGATGACCTCTTACTAATGAACTCTACCTTCTTTATCTTCAGCATCTACACAACATGGACCGTCGAGTACGTCAATTAAAAACATTTTCCCGCACACCACGAACAAAAGTGGCTTACAACATCGCAATAATTATTAGTGCTGGGTCGTCACTGAGAGACCGACCACCACAGCGTAAACGTAAGTGACCGAGCTCGATAGCTGCAGTCGGCAGCCCTGAAGATGGTTTTCCGTGGTTGCCCATTTTCACACCAGGCAAATGCTGGGGCTGTACCTTAATTAAGGCCACGGCCGCTTCCTTCCCATTCCTAGTCCTTTCCTATCCCATCGTCGCCATAAGACCTATCTGTGTCAGTGCGACGTAAAGCAAATAGCAAAAAAAAAAAAAAAAAAAAAAAGTAAGTGAAGAAGAAACACGTCACCATGATCTTGAGTAGATCCCCTCCTGGCTGACCTAGGTTTGATTCTTGGCTCTGTTCTTTGGTGTTGGAAAGGGTTTAATTAGATTCAACTATACCTCATGTACTCTAGTATCACGTAATCAAGTCGAAACACTGGCGGCGGTGGTGGTGGTGGTGATTGTTGTTTTGAGAAGAAGTACAGCTAGATAACCATCTTCTCAAAACAAATTAGGTGGAAACAAAAATTAAAATTAAACTGTTTATTAAACGGAAGAATTTGAAAAAGAATTAAACATTATAATATTTAAAAAGTCAAAAATAGCAAGATTTTGGAACAGATGTTTGAAGTTTTAAAAACAGAGACTATTATTTTTAGAAGATTTAAGATGAACAAAACAACATATTTTTAAGAAAATTCATTTGTACTTCCATTCTTAATATATTCTTTTAAAATAATAGTTTTCTTCTGCTAAGTGTTGAAAATTAAATCAATGACTTGTACCATGACCACCCAAAAATGACATGACATCATCGCTGTTAATCGAAAAAGTCTCATGTCTATAAAATTCTACCCAGCCCGATAGCTGCAGTCGCTTAAGTGCGGCCAGTATCCAATATTCGGGAGATAGTGGGTTCGAATCCCACTGTCGGCAGCCCTGAAGATGGTTTTCTGTGGTTTCCCATTTTCACACGAAGCAAATGCTGGGGCTGTACCTTAGTTCAGGCCAGGGAAGCTTCCTTCCCACTCCTAGCCCTTTCCTGTTCCATGGTCGCCATAAGACATATCTGTGTCGGTGCGACGTAAAGCAACTTGCAAAAAATCTAAAGTTTTCAGGAAAGATAAAAATATTGAAAGAACTTGTCGATGAGAATTACAAAAACATATTAATGGATAGCACGTCAATGCAATGTAGAATTCTGTTGTGATGCAAGTAATTAAAACAATATATTATAAAATGGGAATGCCTCCGTGGCTCAGACGGCAGCGCGTCGGCCTCTCACCGCTGGATACCGTGGTTCAAATCCCGGTCACTCCATGTGAGATTTGTGCTGGACAAAGCGGAGCGGGACAGGTTTTTCTCCGGGTACTCCGGTTTTCTCTGTCATCTTTCATTCCAGCAACACTCTCCATTCTCATTTCATAGCATCTATCAGTCATTAATAAATCACTTTGGGAGTGGCGACCCCATCGTACTAATAGCCTATATCTGCTTCATGCCTTTGCTGGCGAGATGTAGTGTTTATAGTGCACTATGTCTTCTGGTATGGGCTATATCAAATTTGTTACTTTCATTGACCTGTCTCAGTCTCATCCTTGGCTTTGACAATGTGAAAGTGACTGAGGTATGAGTGATGCTAGTAATACCATTCCTTATGCAGCCAGTCCCTGTTATGAATGGTGTGAAAATATCGCTCATAGGGTTGGTTGGTGCATGCATTTCAGTGGGCTTGGCAGACTGATATGTAATAGCAACGGCTGGCTCAGTGAGGAAAGCAACGGGAAACTACCTCACTCCTCATTTCCCTAGTACGCCTCTTCAGTGACGCCTAGGCTATTTATGACAGCTGTTGGCGGAGCTGCAGAGGATCAAACCAGCCTTTGGGCTGAATACCCAACATACATCTGCTTCATTCATTCCATCCCTGACCCGGTCAATGACTGGAAAACAGGTTGTAGGTTTTCATTTTCATTAGAAAATGGATATACAAGGTAGCCTATATGTGTTACATCATTGTGAGGTCATACGGAGTTACAAGGTTTTATGACTAAATTCATGTCCAAGTGCTGGTGATGATATTTGTTTTAAGAGGTGGTGGTGGTGGTGGTGATTATTGTTTTAAGAGGAAGTATAACTAGGTAACCATCCTCTATTTAACACTAATCAGAGGGAAAAATGGAAGGGATCCGACACTTCGAAAAATGAAGATATCGGTCAAAGAAAGACAAGGGCCACGAAGGGCGTGAAAATGAAAGACTCCCTAGCCCTCGCAAACCTAATAGCGTCGGGGTCAGAAAAGAACAAGAGTTGACCAAGAGAGGTCGGATAGGATAGATGAAAGTGAGGAGCCTGGCACAAGTAAGTGGAAGCAATGCCAGGACTCAGCTAAGGGCCCCGTGGTCGCCAACCCACGCTCCAAAGTTCAGAGCCCCTGGGGCCCCTTTTAGTCGTCTCTTACGACAGGCAGGGGATACCGTGGGTGTTATTCTACCGCCCCCACCCACAGGGGGATTGTTTTAAGAGGAGGTACAACTAGGTTTGTAACTACCCTCTATGGACAAATTAAGTGGAAAAAAAAAATAGAAATAAAATTAAAACTATTTAGACCCCCTAGCAAACAGAGGAATTCGAAAATGAATAAAACATAAAACAAAAGGCATTTTGCTGCTCAGCCCGAAGGTCTGCAGATTACGAGGTGTCGTGTGGTCAGTACGACGAAACAGCACGGCCGTTATTCTTGCCTTTCCAGACGGGGGTCGCTTTCTCATAGTCTGATAGCTCCTCTGTTGTAATCACGTAGGCTGAGTGGACCTCGAACCAGACCTCATATCCAGGTAAAAATCCCTGACTTAGCCCGGAATCGAATCCGGGGCCTCCAGGCAAGAGAGGCACGCTACCCCCACACCGCGGGGCGGAAATAACATTATTATTGAAGTTAAAATAAAGAATAAGAATTTATTAAATCGTTATGAATGTTTAATAATTAATTTATTAAAAAAAGCAAAGTCATCTCCGTATAGGCCATGAATGCCCTTGGAGTGGTAGAAGGTAAAGGCTTCCACTATCCGTAACCTCAGAACTTTGCCGCCAGGAATTAACCTGGTACTCATTTTTGATATAGGCTGAGTGAACCTGAGGGCCATATGCACGTCCGGAAGTGAAAATTTCATTTCCTAAATTTCTACGACTTCCTGACAGGGAATCGAGCCCACGTTTTTCCGGGCGAACCGAGCACGCCTTTACCGTCTCGACCAGGCAGCCCCTAATGAATTTATTTAGTGTGAGTAATCAATCATTTTACTTCTCAATTGACTGGGTATACGTGCTCTTTCAATGGGCAGCATTAAAGTTGATTTATGTGACGAGATCCAGTGGCGGCTGCAGTGACATACGCGAGGTAAACACGCATGCAATGCACTGACCTAGCCACGCCTCGCCTCGCCAAGAATGTAGCACACACAGGTGTTCAGACTGCATTTCTTTAACTTGACGTTATCTTGATGAAGAGAAAGCAAACGTGTAGAATTAAAATTACGAGTAAGCGGGATAGTTCTGGTTAATTAATATTCAATCCTAGGGAGAAACATGTTATTACTGAGTACGTTCCAATAAAGCCTCGCGGGTGTAGGCAATTAGTCTTTGCCGTTCTTAACACTGTGGGTGGGGTGGGGACAGTAGAATATACCCATAGTATCCCATGTCTGGTGGTGGTTATTGTTTTAAGATGAAGCAAGATTTGTTTGCTTTTTTAAAAATAAGTGATGAGGATATATTTGAGTTATATAGGTCTCATAATTATGACCCAAGCACAACCATCCACAGAAAATATATTTCTAACGGTGTAAAGGGGAAATCGTGCGACGAAATCTACGAACTTCATTTGAAGGCAGCAAGAAAGGAAGTACTAGGGGGTCCTAAACAGATATTTGATAGTTTACCGAGTAATTTAATTGAATGGCGTATGGCCTCCGGAGAGGCCTGGTGCAGGTCTTTTTCTAGTAGACGGCCTATTAGGCGACCTGCAGGTCTGTGAAGATGAAGGCCCTACCTAGGATGATTTCCAATGTTGAATACGCCACACACACCCAGTCCCCGAGCCATTGGAATTAACCAATTAAGATTCAAATCCCCGACCCGGCCGGGAATCGAACCCGGGACCCTCTGAACCGAAGGCCAGTACGCCCAGCCAACGAGTCGGACTACCGAGTAATGATGCACGCAGAATTAAATGCTGTTCAGGCGGTACATCGGGGGGTAGAGCTTTTCACATGAAATGCGTAATATACAGTAATAGGATATTTATTAAAGAAATGTATTTATGAAACAGGTTCTACTTATTTTGCTTGTGATTATTTTTTTTTAGCTTCGTACATACAACATCCCTTCAAAATATTTATTATGCATCAAGTTCTAGTTTTCTGCTTACTTGTGAAAAACTCCATACATAAGACTTGTTCAAGAATGTAAGGAAATTAAAGAACTAACGAGTCTAGGAAATAATTTGAAACCTGTGCAGACTTGTCCTGGTCAACATTCCTTCCTTCCCAGTCACTATTTGTATCAACGTCATCACTATCGCTTGCTTATGTACAGTCACATTCCGCGCAGGTAATTCATTGTCTCAGGTGAAATCGTCACCAAGATCGGAATCACAGTTCACGAAGTCCGAGAGGTCACCAATTTACTCGCCAGTCATCAGTTACATGGTTGTTTATTTTCACTGTCGTCATTCAAATGCCTTTACTTGTGTGATTGCCATTGTTGGTGTAGTTTTCAATGTGCTAGATTTTAGAATTTCGGATTTTTGACACCCCTGCAGATATTTTTAGAACAAACAAAATGCATTTGCTGGTTCTTGTATTATGTACTTAGTCTTTACAATACGAGGCCAGACAGCTAGGTACGCTGGCAATCGAAGTCTTAAGATATCTCGCTAAGTGGCACGTATTCTCTATAGTGTATTTGATATTGCCAAAGATTTGCTTAAATCTCTCCTTGGCTGGAAAGTAGCGTCCTGCTTTTTGGTTCAGAGGTCCCTGGGCCCGATTCCTGTCCGCATCCGGGATTTTATCTGTATCTGGTTAATTTCTGACTCCAGGACTGAGTAACAATTGGCTTCACGCCGCACACAGATAGGTCTTATGGCGACGATCGGACAGGAAAGGGCTAGGAGAGGGAAGGAAGCGGCCGTGGCCTTAACTTACATACAGCCCCAGCATTGCCTGGTGTGAAAACGGGAAATTACGGAAAACCATCTTCAGGGCTGCCGACAGTGGAGTTCGAACCCACTATCTTCTGAATACAAGCTCACAGCTGTGCGCCCCTAACCACACGGTCAACTCGCTCGGTCCAAGACTGGCTGCTTGTTTCGATAAACACCTCTGCATATACTAACAAGACACCATGAAGGAGTGAATACATTCCTGGATGTTTTATTAGCTCAGTGGCTTAACTGCTGGCTTCCCAGCCGGAAGGCCTAAGTTTGAATCCCGGTCGATTCTGGGTTGAGATTTTCATCTCAAAAATCACGTGGCGTCAGAAAGGACATGCCCTAAACCCAGCTCCAGCGACCCCAGAAATAACTGGGATAAGCTGAAGAAAGAAAGAAAACACATTAGGTTAGCATCAGGGCGTAAAATGAGATCAAATCACACGTGATCCTACCAGGGTGTTTTTAGTGGCTTTACGTCCCACCGACACAGATAGGTCTTATGGCGACGATGGGATAGGAAAGGCCTAGGAGTTGGAAGGAAGCGGCCGTTGCCTTAATTAAGGCCTGGTGTGAAAATGGGAAACCACGGAAAACCATCTTCAGGGCTGCGAACAGTGGGGTTCGAACCCACTATCTCCCGGATGCAAGCTCACAGCCGCGTGCCCCTAACCGCAAGGCCAACTCCCCCGGTCTACCAGGGTTTGTGGAAAGCAGCATAATTAGAAGAAGACTTACTTGATTTCTCTCATAACGGCGCCAATCACAGAACAAAAATGTGTCAAAATTACTGCGACATTGAGGCGCAAATGGTTCAAATTAATCGAGGAATTAGGAAGAGAGCTGATATTGTTTTAAGAGGAAGTACGACTAAGTAACCATCCTCTCTAAACAAACAAGTAGAAACAAAAATGAAAATAAATGTAAAACAATTTATTGAATTTATTGAGGAATTTGAAAATTAATTTTAAAAATAATACAATGATTTTATTAAACCGAAAAGGGCACTGAAAACTTGAAATTTAGAACGCCTAGATTAGTCCATTCTCGAACATAAAGCGAATGATGAAATCAGCAATATTCCCGTCATCGGCTATTATGAGTTCGAGTGTTTCCAGCAGACCGAGATTCCGTCATAGCCAGAGAGATCGACACGCTCTCTGAGGATGTGGGCCACGGTGAATTCAGTACCACAAGAACATACTGGGGGGGGGGGGGATCTTCTTTAAGAGATACGAGTGCCTAGATCTTCCATGACCCATTCACAGCCTACATGAAACTACGGCCTTTCTCCGTGACGGGCGGAAATAGGACCGCCACACGAGAGTTGTGTTCTTAATTGCTCTCAGCTTGGTGGGAGTTTGGATAGCTAGCCACTCCGATTCCCAGAACGCCAAGATGGTTCGACGTAGGTGAGAACAAATATCCGTAGCAGGAAAATTCATAGCTGTAAGTGGTAAAAGTGCCGCTCCTTTTGCAGCTTCAACCGCAAGAAGAACGAGTGTATAGTTTAGAGGCAGAACATGAAATATGAGGACGAAACTAACAGCATTTTATTACGAAGAGGATAGGAAGTAACCAAGGGAGGTCGTATAGCAGATCATTCTAGTAGTAGCAAACACTTTACTATGACAATCGGCCAACTTGCGGTTTTCAGTGAGAAAGCCGATAGTGCTGCTACCTACACTGCACGGTGTGGTGAACTCTGCGATAATATATTGCCACTTGTATGATTCTATTGTAGTTTACTAATGCGAGGATTATGGCTGGCGTTATTTGTGCAGTTTACAAGTGCAGCAAATACGGCATTTCAAATTGTTCGAAGTCTTATTTTCGATGTCCAAAAGACCGTATGCAATCTGAAAAATAGCCTGTGGCTTTACACCTTAACGTAACATTTATGATGATGATGATGCTTGTTGTTTAAATGGGGGTAACATCTAGGTCATCGACCCCAACTTAACTTTTATGGCGAGGTGTAGGTTTAACTGATCATAATGATGATTCTTTTAATTTGTAGCTGTCAGCAATGGAAGCAAATATTAAAAGGAAGGTTTTGGATACAGTGTTTAAGAAATTTGGTCCCAAACATCTGTACAACACCTACTGCGTGTGTTCACACCATTTTCCAACAACGAGTTTCAGAAACAGTAATTTACCAAGTCAGGATTTGTATAATAAAACTAGTTCTATTACCATAGCCCAAATTATTGTTAATAAGTCTTACAACGTACAGTAATAATAATGCTAAGTGTAAGCGAAGTGTAAGGGCAAAAAAAGCCCAGTCAAAATCTGTATGTATCAGAAGCAAAGGACTCCTAGCCATGTCAGTCCTAAAGAAGTCATGGGATCTTCCTCTGAAAGAGAATGATATTTCTAGAAAAACAGTTATGCACTGAACCCAGCATGATAATGACATGCCAACTGAGCAAATATTGAAAATCATGACTTCCCATCTGTGCTGAGGTTACCTTCTGATTTGTTATGCCCCTTACATTAACAATTCAATCAAATAATAATTAATTAATTTTTGATATAAAGGCCGAAAGCAGGCATTTATACAAGCGGAGACAGATGCTTCCCCTGCATTATCCTACATAGGAGGCTTGCAGTGGTGTCTCAACGGTGCACTAGCCGCCAGTGTCTTGGAAAAGTGTAGCAATCCAACTAATGAGAACACTGCTACACTGGGGCGAAACGTTGGTATTTTCACGATTGTAAAGACCTGAAGAGCTTAAATGTTTTTAACATTGGCAATCGATGAAATTATGATTTCCTTCTAGGAACTTATTTCTTAAAATAATAGGCTAAATTATATCCTGTGAAAATTGATTTATTTCAACATAAATAATCTTACCTTGAAATCTTGTAGGAATTTATTAAAGGTAATTAATTAGCTTAACGATGCCATATTGTCTGTTTTTTATTTTTGTGTATATTATTCTTTTTATTGAGTTGATTATTTTATTATTGTTACGTAAAAGATTAACTAACTTCATTTATTTCTCAATTTTCTCTTTGCATCTAGGCTACTTGATTTGTCTTTTTTTTTTATAGATCGAGACAAGACTTTCACAACGGCGACGTACGCGCGAAACGACTGTCGTTTGTTTACTTCTCGCGGCCGTCTCAGGAAGGACATTGTCAGGGGGTGCACAATGCTACCACCTCTCTACTTAGGAACGAATATGGATGGTGGTGGTGGTGGTGGTGGTGGTGGTGGTGGTGGTGGTGAACATTGTTACACCATTGGTCTGGACTGATTCTTGCCGTGCGGGCGGTTAGGATAGGGCCTGACAAGACCAGTGATATAGGGACAAGCAAAGTGTGTCCATGTTCTGGAGTTTTGGTAGGGCGTGTGTACAAGGGACTGGAGGCGATAGCAGCGCATTCTACGTAGCCTAGTGGTTGGAATGGTGAATTACTCCTTCCGTACTTTTCTGGGGGCGATAGTAGCGCATTCTATGTGGTTTAGTGATTCGAATGGTGAATTACATGTTCCTTCCGTACTTTTGGGGTCGGAGAGGGACAACTTTGTTGTCGTTCCTGTCGAAAAAAGAGACAGACAAACATTACTTTCTGTGATTAAAGTGTCGATACTCCCAGGGACTATCATTATATCCGACTGTTGGAGGGCGTATGATTGTTTGCAACACGAGCGATTCGTGCACCTCCGCGCGAATCACTCTGTTCAGATCCTCGGCACTAAAAGGTATATTCACGTGCATAGGGGGAACAGGAGGTGGTGATTGGTGGTGATTATTGTTTTAAGAGGAAGTACAACTAGGCAACCATCCTCTATTTAACACTAATCAGAGGGAAAATATGGAAGGGGTCCAACACTTCGAAAAATGAAGATATCGGCCAAAGGAAGACAAGGGCCACGAAGGGCATGAAAATGAAAGACTCCCTAGCCCTCGCAAACCTAATAGCGTCGGGGTCGGAAAAGAACAAGGGTTGACCAAGAGAGGTCCGATAGGAGAGTTGAAAGTGAGGAGCCTGGCACAAGTAAGTGGAAGCAATGCCAGGACTCAGCTGAGGGCCCCGTGGTCGCCAACCCTCGCTCCAAAGTTCAGAGCCCCTGGGGCCCCTTTTAGTCGCCTCTTACGACAGGCAGGGGATGCCGTGGGTGTTATTCTACCGCCCCCACCCACAGGGGGAGGGAACAGGAGGGTGATGCCCATCAATCACCCTCCCGTGTATACGCAAAATATTGAAAACCGGTGGCGTCATCTTAAGCACGGAAGCTACTCGGTTCCGGAATTCGGCAGGAGGAAACAATTTGTCCTCGGTTACCTTACCGAATCCCTCTTCAAGAGCTCGTTCCTCTTAAACGTCCGGGTGCACGAATTCCTGAAGGCTGCAGCAAGGCTCTACCCACCTCTACATTAAGGTAAGTTTCATTTAACATTACTGCTGTTTTGTATCGTACACTGTTTCCTTCACGTGTACATTTACTTGTGCTTTTATTGTGCCGGAGTTGGTAACGGAATCTGATTATCATAGCTGACGGGAATGAGATCATGTGCCACTTTACGTTGGCCAATAGGAATGCGAGTAGCTACTTCAGCATTAGCTTATAAAATTACATGTACTTCTTAGGGGGGGGGGGGATGATGGGACCCTGGACATCTCCTCTGAGACGCATTCCAAGAAAGATTTCATTAATTTCCACTTATAACGTTAGAAAAATCTTGGCACGAAGTGTTAATTTTTACCTTTTATAGGCCTGCTTTGTATTTTTTGTTTTTGAAAAATGAAAATCCACAGCCTGTTTCCAGTCATTCGACCGGATCAGTCATGTAATGAACGAATCTCACATCTAGCAGTAAAAAATGGAAATGGCGTATGGCTTTCAGTGCCGGGAGTGTCCGAGGACAAGTTCGGCTCGGCAGATGCAGGTCTTTCGATTTGACACCCG
Source organism: Anabrus simplex (assembly GCF_040414725.1). NCBI lineage: Eukaryota > Metazoa > Arthropoda > Insecta > Orthoptera > Tettigoniidae > Anabrus > Anabrus simplex. Next base: position 111,609,822 of record NC_090268.1, read on the forward strand.
TAGGCGACCTGCGCGTCGTGATAAGGATAAAATGATGATGGAGACGACAAATACACCCAGCCCCTGTGCCAGCGAAATTAACCAATTATGCTTAAAATTCCCGACCTTGCCGGGAATCGAACCCGGGACTCCTGTGACCAAAGGCCAGGACGCTAACCATTTAGCCATGGAGCCGGACACATCTAGCGGTGAAGATAGGAATTGTGCCGGCTGCCGAAACCTGTCGCACTCCTCTGGCGCAATGATTAATGACTGACAGATGAAATGATATTGGAGAGTGTTGCTGGAATGAAATATGACAGAAAAAACCGGAGTAACCGGAGAAAATCCTGTCCCGCCTCCGCTTTGTCCAGCAGAAATCTCACATGGATTTGAACTAGATATGGTGAGAGGCCGCCTGAGCCACGGAGGCTGTTTGTTTGAGTTTATAACTTATGAACAAATATTGTAACTGAACGAATGTATGTATCTTTGCATTCATTACATAAGTGAGCTGGTAGTGGGAGCGGTGGTAATTAATGTTTAAAGAGGAAGTAACCATCCTTTATATAACACTAATCAGAGAGAAAAAAGGAGGGGATCCGACACTTCGAAAAATGAAGATATCGGCCAAAGAAAGCCGAGGGCCACGAAGGGCGTGAAAATTAAGGACTCCCTAGCCTTCGAATCCTCTAATAGCGTCGGAAAAAAGCAAGTGTTGACCATGAGGGGTCGGATAGGATAGATGAAAGTGGGGAGCCTAGCACAACATAACAACAAATAGAATAAAATAATAACGAATATTAATCTTTACATGAACTCAAACGTGAGGTTTTGGAGTGTTAAATACCGTAAATTTCACCCTGTGCGGCGTGTGGTGGTGGTGGTGATTATTGTTTTAAGAGGAAGTACAACTGGGCAACCATCCTCTATCTAACACTAATCAGAGGGAAAAAGGGGAAGGGATCCGACACTTCAAAAAATGAAGATATCGGCCAAAAGAAGACAAGGGCCACGAAGGGCATGAAAATGAAAGACTCCCTAGCCCTCGCAAACCTACTAGCGTCGGGGTCGGAAAAGAACAAGAGTTGACCAAGAGAGGTCGGATAGGATAGATGAAAGTGAGGAGCTTGGCACAAGTAAGTGGAAGCAATGCCAGGACTCAGCTGAGGGCCCCGTGGTTGCCAACCCACGCTCCATAGTTCAGAGCCCCTGAGGCCCCTTTTAGTCGCCTCTTACGACAGGCAGGGGATACCGTGGGTGTTATTCTACCGCCCCCACCCACACGTTGTTCGCATGCCGTCGCCGATGTCGCTGTTCGTACTCCTCGCAATGCGCTTGACATACAGCTGTCCGGTAGTAAAGTATGTGGTAGCCATAAATGGAAGCAATACAGACTCACTCTCAAGTTGCGAGCTGTCGTGGGGAGGTTATGTGCGAATTTTTGGACATACCATATATCAAATTACGACATGATCTTGACGACAAGGTGGACCACCCAGTTTAACCTGATATACCAACACGTGTTCATTCTCACGCTGCATTCCAGACAAGTGATATATATTTATTACATGAATATCGCAGCCTTTCACGTAAAGTAGTCTTATAACTTATTCTTAGTTGTAGCAGCATTTAACAACAGCTCTGAGCCGAACATCAAGTTAGTCTTGTCGAAAGAATTTCACACTCAAAAATCCTCTTGTTTATAAGCACAGCTATCTCATATGGCTGGGACTCCATTCAGTTCATAGTCTTATTTAAGAGGCCATTCGTTAAGGATGGAGAATGCGTTTAATGTTATTTACCGTCGCGAATTTCTTACGAAACTTTAGTATAATGTCTGGGTAGCCCAAACAAGAATTTCAGGGTGATAATTAAAAAAATAATAAAATAAGAAAAAATGTGACATTTTCAAACAGCATGAACTCAAAAACTCGTACTAGTTGTTCTTTAAGTTTAGTATAGTAACATTTCATTAGATGTACACCAGAAGCGCTGGTTTTCTTAGCTAAAGTTTCAGGGTTCCATTCCCGGCTCACTCCGGTAGTATTTGAAGGTGCTCAAATACGCAGGTCTACCTGTGTTTTGTAGTGATTAATGTCATTAGCTTTGTGCTGGACAAAGCGGAGGCGGGACAAGTTTTTCTCCGGGTTCTCAGGTTTTCCCCTGTCATCTTTCATCTCAGCAACGATCTCCAATATCATTTCATTTCATCTGTCAGTCATTATTCATTGCCCCAGAGGAGTGCGACAGGCTTCGGCAGCCGCCACAATTCCTATCCTCGCCGCAAGATGGGGGCTTCATTCATTCCATCCCTAACCCGGTCACTGACTGGAAAACAGGTTGTAGGTTTTCATCATTTCATAATGTGATTAGCTGCCACCCCCGGAGGTTCGTCTTCAATTCCCGGCTCTGTCTCGAAATTTGCAAAGTGGTACGATGACTGGAAAGGTGTCCACTCGGTCTCGGGAGGTCAACTGAGTAGATGGAAGTTCGATTCCCACTTCAGTCATCCTCGAAGTTGTTTTCCTTGTTTCCCCATTTCTCTTCCAGGCAAATGCCGAGATGGCACCTACTTAAGGCCACGGCCCTTCCTTGACTATCCCTTGCAATCTTCCCATCCCCCACAAGGCACCTATTCAGCATATCAGGTGAAGCCGCCTGGGAGAGGTATTGGTCCTCCTCCCAAGTTACATACCCGAACAAATGTCTCACGCCCCAGGAAACTGTCCTTGAGGCGGCAGAAGTGGGATCCCTCGCTGAGTACGAGGGAGAAGCCAAACTTGGACGTTAAAATGACTAAATAAAAACATATAAATACGCAGATTTCGTATCGGTAGATTTGCCGGCACATAAAATAACTCCCATGGGACAAAGTCACTTCGGCATCTCCAAAAACCGAAAAAGCCATTAGTGGGAATTAAATTGAATTACGTTATTATTAGTCCTGGTGTGAAATGGCTTCCTACTACCAATGCATAACCGCCAACTTTCCCGAATTAGGCGGGAGACTCCCTATTTTCGACAGTTTTTCCCGCCTCCCGATTATTCTATTATTTCTCCCGATTTTAGCTTTTTTGGTGTAATTCAAACATTTGTTTTCAAACTCCGCCATTTCAGCTTTATACGTCAGTGGCCGGAAGTCCTTCGCTCGTTGGCCGCTTTCAAATGAAATATAATAATAATAATAATAATAATAATAATAATAATAATAATAATATCGCACAATGTGCATTAATTGTTACAGAATGTCGTTATAGACGTCTTACGTTCACTGCAGATTAAAACATGGTATCTTTCACAAAGCTTCTCACGCAGTGTAAGTTAGGCTGATGGTACGTCTTCTCTTTGTAGACATTAAAATGAAGGCCGTGCACTTCTATTCGTGTAATCATGTGGCGGAGTTCATAATTAGAGTTTATCCACTCGCAGGTCGTCTTGGCGTCTGTACAGAAGAAGTCACTCCAGATATCCCTCTTCTTGTCGTGAAGTTCGCACAGTAGTTTATCGTATGCTCCAGTGGTAGGCAACATCCGTTGGTTTCTCAAATCTTCTATATAAAATGGTTGATTGATATATTTTGAAAGGTTGAGTAACTTCTTCAAAAAACATTACCTTCACTTTTTCAATTTTCATTAGGTCCTTCTTGGTTAGGTGATCCCACATATCTTCTAATGCATATGTCAACATTGGTGTAATTTTAAGCTTGAATAGTGCCATTCCTGTCTCAAGCGACAGTTTCCCAATTTGTCTTACAGCTGCTCGCATAAGTTTTTGTCCACGTACGTCATGTGAGGACAATAGCCAATAGCACCAATATCATAAAGAAGTTAATTATAAAGGAATGATAGTATGTTTTATTTTCCATCTGAACATCTGAGAACATAATGTATAGCACTGTAAGGACAGGCATTTGGAAAAAAATAAAAAACAATCGCACTGCTTGCAGAAAAGTCACGCTGCAAAAGTATTCGTCCACAGTAAGAACTCTAGGAATGTACAGTCCTTTCATAAGTATCAACAACGCGTCGAACGTCCTTTGGAAGCAATCACGGCTTGAAGGCTTTTCGGCATATATGCCACCAATTTTTCTGTCAATTCCGGGCCTATTTTGTGCCATTCGTCCATGAAGTATTGCTTCCGAGCTTCTTTATTTGTAATACGCTGCTTGCTCAGTCTGGGGACAGGAGTGGTGTCTGCAGCACATGGGATGTATTGCAGAGTAGCCATTCCCTAAGAACACGAGCAGTGTGCTTAGGGTCATTATCTTGCTGGAAGATGTACCCACTATCAAGACCCAATTATGCTACGCTGTGCGGTATGTGTTGCTTTAAAATCTTCAAATACAGCATCTTATCAATCCGTTCAGGTATTATATGGCAGTTACCTACCCCAGCCGCCGACATATACCCCATACCATATTGGAACCTTCTCCGTATTTTAAGGTTGGTTGCAGACTTTGATTTTGGAGCTCGACGTTCCTCTGCTCCATACATGTCACTTTCCAGAGCAATAGTATAAACAGAATTTGCTCCTCACAGTAAACAACACGTGTTTCCAAAACGCCGGTGGCTTCCTAACGTACTCTTTGGCGAATGCCAGCCTCTTCTTACGGTTCACCTCACTCATCCAGGGGCTTCTTCTGTCTTGTACGGCCCTGTAAAACAGCTCTGTAACACACGTCGTACGGTGTTTGTGTTGATGTTCTTCCCAGTAAGTGTTTGAATTGCAGGTCCAGACACATGGGAATTTTGCTGAACGGTGCGTACAATGCTTTGCTCTTCTCGTGCTGTCAGCTTTCTTGGCCGCCCAGTTCTTGTTCTGTTGAGTATATTTACACTGGCCTTATATCGCTGAATGAAACTTGCGACTGCAGTTCGCGGTATTCCTGTTTTCTCAGCAATTACTCTCTAAGAATCATCAGTTTGCTGGAGTTGGATAATTCGTTCGTGTTGAACAACAGTTCGTTTCCTAATCTTGCCCGTTGTACTCGGGGCATGTACTAGATGTTCACTCACTGATACTGTCCGTATCACTGATTGGCTGAGCTTCTTGATGTGACTGACTTCCTCAATGCTGTGATCGTTGTATCACAAGACGGACGAATACTTTCACGTTGCCATTTCCGAGCCCAATCACACTCATTATTTTTTATTTGAGAGTATTGACCTGCAAGAGGGTATATTTTGCCGTTATTATTGTAAGTATATATTGCATATCCACTGCTTATTTGTTTCTTAACGTACCTTAAGTTTTGTAATGAATTTTTAGTGTTCAGTATATGATAAGGGCAGACGGACGAATACTTATGCGAGCGGCTGTATGTCGATCATCGTCACCATCGCTGTGTCAACTTTATCTTGTATGTGCTTCTGCAACATAGTTCCCTGTGTTTGGAATATTACTCCTACATACTTAAAGCTATTTCCTGATTGTATTCGTATTCCTTTGTATTCTGAATAATGATTGGCCGGCAGTCTGCCCCCTCTTCTGAAGGCCATGAACACTGTTTTGTTTTCGTTCAGTCTAATTTCATTTTTGTCGGCCCAGTTTGCCAGTCCATTAAAAGTTGCCAGTAACCTCTCAAGTGATTTGGATACCAGTATCATGTAGTCAACATACATTAAATAGAAACGTCCTGATTCACAATAATTTGAGTCACATCAATGGTCGCTATATTAAACAGTAGGGGGCTTAATGGGTCCCCTTGTAGTACCCCAATTGTTTGCTCAATAGGATTAGATTCCATTTTGTTGTTGTCTATTCGTACAAAGTTATTAGCCAAGATATTCCTTATTAGCCTTGTTAAGTAGTGCTGCTGTCCTAAGAGAGAATCCAGTTTCCCCAGCAACATCTTCCTGTTCACTGAGTCAAAAGCTTTCGAAAAGTCGATAAACGTCTCATTCAGCTTGCCTCTTTCGTGTCTTAAGGCTTCTTCGATTTCATCGTGAAGACATTTAATTGCAGGTATGGTCGACCGTCCTCTCCTAAATCCAAATTGTTCCTCGGGGAACTGGTGTTCTGTTATGTCTGTCAGTCTCGAAGTAAGTAGTTTCGTTAACAATTTAAATCCGGAGCATTTCAGTTCTATTCCCCTGTATGCATTTGGAGAACCTGCATCTCCCTTCCCCTTATACACTACTTTTATTATGGAGTACCACCAAATGTCTGGTATATTCGCTTGTATTACGCACTGGTTGCGGAGGGCTAGCCATTCTCCTTTCATTTCTTCATAACTATCTTTTATGTACTCGTTATATATCCTATCTGGACCGCAGGCTTTATAGTTCTTTAGCTGTTGAACTGCTGATTTAACCTCTTCACTTGTGAAGGGAATAATTATGTTGCTGCTCTGATGTTCGGTGTCGAAGACTGGACTCATGTCTTTTGCTTGTATTACTTTTTAAAATTATTTTCCCAAACCTCTAATGAAATGTCTCTGGAGAATCGTGGTTGCTTTGCATTTAGTGCTTTGTAAGGGTGTCGTTTTGCTTCTTCCAACATTTTCTCTTCTTCCCTCTGTAGAAATAAAACTTCTTTCAGTATGCATTTATATGCTCTCCTTTTTTCTCCATATTTTTGTAAGGCCTCTTGTGACTGACTTTGCTTACTGAATGTAGAGCATTCAGTGCTTCTTTCCTTGCTTTGTACCATGCTATATTAAACCATAAGATAAGAAATATGGTTAGGCTGCTATTTTAATTATATTCTCTATATGCTCTAAAGCTACTTTTAAATCATTGACCTCCTTGTGTCGAGGCACTTCCAGCGTTTCCACTATAGCTGTTTGAAGTCTTTCTTTATTTAGCTTCCTGGTGAAACGATTATGTTTATTGATGTTTGATGAGTCACACCCGGCTACAATTTCCGCTTCCACTGCCATGTGCTTCGTTATTACAACGTCATCTCTCACCCTAGTGTTTATGAGTTTACTGCCTTTCATGTTTGTGAAAATTAGATCAATGGTGCTACTGCCATTGCTACATATATATGTTTTTACCTGTGGATCACTAATAAGGGATAGACCTTCACCCTGCAGGAAGTTCAATACAGATTGTGCTTTGTTAGTATCCGAGTCCACTTGACAATTGAGATCCCCTGTCAAAATGATCATTCCGCTTTCAGTCGTTATGATATTGGGACTGTTATACACTATTCTTGTTGGGGCATGTTACGGATTCACTAAACATGTCATTCCGCCACTAGGTCTGCCTCTCTCACCTTGCAATGCAAATGAGTGCATTGCATTCGTATTATTTACACACCACTCTTTAGTCAGAAATGTTTCAGTGAGAATTGCCACTGAATAATCTTGAAAGATATCTCCTGCTATTGTTTTTGATGCATTTAATAAACCCTCTATGTTCCATACTAGTACTAATCATTTAAAAGTTTAATTCTCTAGAACCCCGAAATTTCCACGGGGCTCGAAAAGGACGGCAAATTACATCTTCCGGCCAGAAATTGCTGTTATGAATAACTTGTAGAGCATCTAGAGGGACTCCTATTTTATAAGCTCGACTTGATTCTGACCTACTCGCTAATTGACAGTTAACATCTTCTATGGCACTGTCTTTTAGGAAAGATTCCAGATATCCTTTCTTGTGCTGGGGTGAAGTTTTCTTACATATGCCCATCCTTTCCTTTCGGCCGCTTTTATCCTATAGTCTCCTGTTTTGGTCTCTTTTATTACTGACATCTTCTGTGTTGTCTCGACGCGCGGTCTGTCTTCATATTGGGTGGTTAGTTGGGTCCTCTTGCGGTTGATCCTCGTCTTCCATCCTTCTTCCTTGTCTGTTGTATTTTGTTGGATAATCTCTTTCTCTTCTTTTGGAATATTTACTACGCTTTGTTCCGCATTTGTAATCTCATCCGTGTGCACCGGTAAGTTCACTATTGTAGTTTGGTGTTGAGCAACATTTTATTGGCCCCGTTCTTAGTTTGGAGCACCATAGGTCACATTTTCACAACACGCTTGTTTTGCCCTTTGCATTTCTGTCTCTATTATGTGCTTCATATCTTGGCGCACTGCTTTGATTTCCTGTTTCAAATGAAATATCGACGTCTATTAATACGAGAAATGAGCGCGAATGTGCGATGTTTATTGAAACCTATATATCGCGACGCGTATATCGATTGTCAATCTCTCGTCCTCGCTGCTATGTTCGTGTTAGTTCACGCACGACCAACTACAATATCTCAGACCTTAACCGAAACTGCCCACAATGGAGGGTAATTATGTTTTAAACTTACTTTATTATATGATGATGATGATGATGCTTGTGTTTAAAGGGGCCTAACATCGAGGTCATCGGCCCCTAATGTTACGAAATGAGACGAAATGGAATGACAAATTAAAAGTCTAAAATTCTCCACTGACCAGAATTCAAACGTGAGAACGAAGAATGAATGGATGGATATGAATTTAAAACAATCAGTGGATGCGACCCGCAATGCTTTACATTCACACAAACTGACGGAAAAAAAGGATTTCTGACCAAGGGACTGCTGCTAGAGCATAGCACTGAAACGATGATGCTTGCAGTCTAAAGGGGGTCCAAAATCCAAGTTATCGGCCCTTCATAACGGTACTGATCGCTAGGAAAGTAGAACCATGGTATTTGTCATGTTGCGGTACTAATCAAAAGTAGCAGAGACTCGCGGTATTCCACACATTATGGTACAACTCACAGGTTATGAAATTCGACATATAATACAGACCTACGTTTTTTTTCACTTTGCGGCGCCATTTACAGGCAACGCAAACCTATGGTGTTCATCCCATAAGAGTACTAACCACAGGGACCTTCTCATATCCCGTGGTGTTCCTCATATAGTGGGTACTAATCACAGGCAAGGCAGAACCATGGTAGCTATCATCCCATGGTCCCGCTCATATGGTGGTACTAATCACAGGTACTGCAAAAGCCGACCGCACGGTGCTCATGTGTGCTACTAATCACAAACCTATTTGGTACCTAATATAGTGGTACTACGCGCAAGTAAAAGCGACCCATGATGGTCTCTGCGTGATGGTACTAATCACAAGTAGTTTCATGGTTCCAAGACAATCCTCCCTTGGTCGCCCCGTTTAGTCGCCTCTTACGACAGACAGGGGATACCGTGGGTGTAGTCTTCGTCGGCGTCCCCCACCCACAGGGGGTTGCGTGTTTGGTCCGCGAGAGGTATTTTATTTCCCTCAAGTCCGCCGGCAAGCCGGTTAGGACCCCCCTATCCGTCACCTGGGACGCGCCACGTGGGAGTATCACCTCTCCCCCTGCTACGCCAGCGTAGCAGGTTCGTGGACTTTATTATAACTTGTAATGTGAAGCTTGTAGTAAGCTCAACCTATAGTGTTGTAAACCATAGTGTTAAGTACTGGAAATAATTAAGCTAAACATATAGTTTTTTAAGCCATAGTGAAGTACAGGAAATAATTAAGTTGTGTATGAAACTCTATACGATGATGCTGGATTTAGAATGTTAAACTAATAGTATTTCTTGTAATATTTTTTTTTCTTCATGGAATTGCTTTTTGTAGTTGCTAGGTAGTTATGTTTCTAACTTTACTCTATCATCACTTGTAGTGTTAAGCTAGTAGTAAGTTCAGTCTATTGTTGTACTACTCTTGTTGTTTGTTTGTTTGTTTGTTGTTGTTGGGTAATTATGTTAACTTTATTATTGCACTAATGTAAGTGATCATTGTCACCGGGATATTTCCAATTTGCAATATATTTGTTAATAATAATAATAATAATAATAATAATAATAATAATAATAATAATAATAATAATACAAACAAATCACATTTACGTTAAGCTCTTAATCCTTTTAAACACAATTTATGTAGAAACTTGTATACAGATAATTAATCTTCAGAATTATGTATAAATAACTTCCAATAGGCTGCGATTAAAACTGTAATATTAAAATCAACTCCGGTATTACAATCACCACTTGTTCAGTGAACATCCAACTGCGAGCAACTAATGCTTCCCCGTAGAGCCGCTAATAGTGCTCGAAAAAAAAAAAAAAAAAAAAAAAAAAAAAAAAAAAAAAAAAAAAAAAAAAAAACCCGCAACATTTGAGAAATGCTGCGCTTTGTTGGTGCACTCTTGAACTTTAGAAAAATGACTCGGATAAGTTGGAAATAATTAAAACATAAAATAGGCCAAATTATTCGGACTGAAAAATTTGCCGAGTCTTCCCTAGAGGAGGCTGCCAAGTTGTAGGCCTACTTCTTCTTAAAGCAATAATCACCACCACCACCACCACCACCACCACCACCACCACCACCACCACCACCACCACGCCTGTTCAGAATAGGTGAGGTGCCTGTGTGAGGTACTGGTCCTTCTCTCCAGTTATATCCCCCGACCCAACGTCTCACGCTCCAGGACACTGTCCTTGAGGTCGGATGACTCGCTGAGTCCGAGGGAAAAACCAACCCTGGATGGTAAACGGATTAAGAAAGAATGTATTTTGTTGCAGTCCCTGTCTTATCGGGAAGTTCCGAGTTCAATTTCCGGCCAGTTCAGGGATACTTACCTAAATCTCACAACTGATTCGAGGTCTACTCAGCCTATGTAAGAACAATTGAGAAGCTAACATAATGATATAGCGATCCCGGTAAAGAAAGCCAAAAATAACGGCTCAGAGGATCCGTCACGCTGACCACGCACCACCCCGTTACCTGCAAGGTATTCGGGCTGAGCAGTGATCACCTGGTAGGCCATAGCCTATGAATTTTGTAGCGCCATGAAGGACGGGACGGGATATTGTATTTCCTATGATCTCAGACCGTATAACCAACAAGGACGACTCGGACGTGTCGGGAGTTAGTCTATTTGATTCAACAATAGTTCATGTTTACGGATACCCTATTTGTAATCAGAGTTCATTTATAATATTTTAGACATCTAAGCATGGCTTTTGAACTCTAATTTATTTCGATTGTGTCTCCAACTAACAACTATATTAGTACTCGTAGTTATACAGATCAGTAGAAGTTAGACAGTGAACATTTTCACGGACTTGCCAACCTGCTTCCTGCACTGCAGAGGCTAAATCTGTCCTCACGTTGTGGTGACGAGAGCCCCTTTGCAATTCTCGCTTACGACAGAAGCCTGCTTGATCTCACCACAGTCTGCATAACGGCAGTATCTCTGCTTGGGTATCTGCCGGAGATTGCTAGAAACATCGAAACGTTGCAGAATGTTTTCAGGATATTTATCCCTTCAGAGTTCTATAATCCAATTCGATTGCTCGCCCAGAAGTTCGCCCTGGGATGGTCTCCATAAACTGCAACGTGCCTTCCCACTTCAATTGCGAGAGGACCAAATATGGAAAGCTTGTTCTCTCAAGACCCGCCCAGCGGTTGTTCTCTAGATTCCCCCTGTGGATGGGGGCGGAAGAATAACACCCACGCTATCCCCTGGCTATCGTCACTTCGCCAATTCGCTGCGCTCGGTCACACCAGTTAAATAAAATATACATTTCGTTTAAACATGATAGATTTTAAAGTATAGTTTGGGCGCAGTTATTAGTAGCCCTTTTCGAGATAAGCCGGACACACACACATACCCACCCACCTGCTTTATTAGTATAGATATATTATTATTAATACAGTATGGACTAATAATAATCTATTATTAATTCTTTTTATTTGGGGTGGCGGAAGGTAGGTTTTTTGGAGGGGAACGTGCTGTAGCCTTGGATGGGAGGGGTGTGATTTGTGTGGAATTGTCAGTCTAGATTATCTCTGAGTCATTAATCAGGAAGGGCTGTGGGGAAGTGTCAGTATTTTGGCAGTGTGTGGAAGTGTCAGTGTGGGGAACTGTCATGTATTATCGGCACACTTTTTTTTTTTGGATAGATTTACACCCTATTGCTGAATCAGTAGACCTCGGCAATCTCCGAGGCTCGTACTGGCAACCTTTGAAACACAAACTATGAATCGCTTATACATCGCTGTGCGACATCTGGCGTACACTTTACATATAGTACTGTACACAGCAAAGCCAAACTATAGAATTCATGCTAGGAACAAGATTCGCATCGAGAAATGTTATATAATGTGTGTGACATAGTTGTTGGCTTAAGATAATAACGGTTTAGAAATTTCATATCGATCGATCTCAATTCAATTCAAATTTCATTTCCATTCAGTTGGCATCACTACCGGAACAGGGAGAGCTCCCTCCTGACTCCTCACCCCCGTACAGAAATTATCCAGAATCAGTGTGCCGATAATACTCCTGTCTGAATAACATACGCTCATCGTCTGCCTGCCCACCCGCTGACAGTGCTTTGTGCCCGCGGGGCGAAATGCCCAGCGTGAGCACCTCTGTTCTACATAGATCAAACTGGAACAAACACATCAGTTCCGTTATCTTGGCAGTGCAGTAAAACCAGATAGCCGACCATCTGCAGAAATTACTCGGAGAATACAGAATGGAGACGGCGAGATACGCCATCTTGTTCAAGTGAAAAAACCCGGTTAGTGAGATCTATGTTGAAGCTAGGCTAAAATGGTTTGGACATCTCAAAATAATGAACTCATGAAAAACATCTACAATGTGATTTGAGAAGGAACTCCAAGGCAAAAGATCCAAGAGGGCAGCCAAGGAAGAGATGTATCGATCAGATTAGAAATGATTCAGCTGGACGAGGTCTGGATTTGCAGCACGTTATAGAAGAAGACATCTACATGGACAAGTAAATGGAGAACGCTCATTCATTGAACCTGGACAACTTGAGCTGGTTCATGACGACGATGATGTTATCGTAATTATAGACATGGCGCTTACAGTTATATTACGTCGAATTTCAAACAGGGGTATTTGAGTTTTCATTTTTAAAATCCCACTTGCGCTGGCTGGGGTGTGAAACGCGGCCACCTCAACGAGAGACCGGTTATGATACCACTTTGCTATCACATACCGTAGGAAAACTATGAACAATTTCTTCTTGGCTAGCCAAAAGTGATATTTTTAAAAATTGCTGATCTTATACTATAAACAATCTTAATCGAAACCGACTTTTAACCTATTAGGTCGTGTTACGTACATTTAGTACGCGTTGAAGAGATGTTAAGTACAGAACAAAAATGGCCAACCGGACATCAGTGGGATTCGAACCCACTATCTCCCGGATGCAAAATCACAGCCGCGCGCCCCAAACCGCACGGCCAACTCGCCCGGTAGACAAAATATGCAGACAACGAAAAGTACTCGAGTTCGTGGGATATACAGTAGCTGAAGGAGGGGGAGGGGGGTATATACAGTACATCAAAACTGAAAAAAAAAGGAACTACAGAATGTCAAGTTTTTTATGCTCTCTGAGCGAATTTCGACAGAGAGGTAAAGGATAACAATTTATCAACTTCAGTGCGCTAATATTATATTTTTTGAGATTTTGATTCAACACCATACAATAAAACGTTCACCAAACGAACAATATTACACATGCATTACAATTAAATAGAAGTACGGCATGATTATACAATTAAAAATCCTTTAGTGTTTGACTACACAATAAGAAAGTAACAAGACACCAAAGAGACTGCCAGACTGACGAATGCGCGCGGCAAACAGGTGAATCATACCCATTGAACTGTAGGTAATACTGGAATGCTGACTGTATGGGAGCGAAGTGCGACTTCCGGGGCGACTAGCTGTACGGCATGGAGGCATGACTGACGTATACATACATGCGATGAGACACAGGTATCTAAGCGAATTTTAAACATTTAGGCGGAATGTCTCTTGCAGATTTCACCTGATTTACGGTTCAGAGGATTAATCGCAATTTGAAACTGAAAATGCAACGGGAAACTACCTCACTCCTCATTTCCCTAGTATGCCTCTTCAGTGACGCCTGGGCTGTCTATGATAGTTTTTGGTGGAGTTGTAGAGGATCAAACCAGCCTTCGGGCTGAATACCCAACATACATTCTAGGCCTGATTATACTCAAATATTTTTTCTTCATGAGATTACAAGAGAGTAAATGCGTATACCTACACTAAAAAAGGACAAAACCCTGGCGCAACAGCCTCGAAGGGCCAGGGCCTACGAAGCGACCACTGCTCAGCCCTAAGGCCTGCAGATTAGGAGGTGTCGTGGGATCAGCACGACGAATCCTCTCGGCCGTTATTCTTGGCTTTCGATACCGATAACTACACTAGAAAGGCAATAAAATAGACGCCATACAAACGAAACATATGCATAACAAATTATAGCTTAAAATATCTGCGAATTATCGTCAATTGAAAATACCTTGTAATCAGGTTTTGAACCATATTTATTATCAGGACAGGGGCAGCATACGTATGCGTGTATATATATACAACTTCACATTGGAACATACATTTCATCATCATCATCTGTTTACCCTCCAGGTTCGGCTTTTCCCTCGGACTCAGCGAGGGATCCCACCTCTACCGCCTCAAGGGCAGTGTCCTGGAGCTTCAGACTCTTGGTCGGGGGATACAACTGGGGAGTATGACCAGTACTTCGCCCAGGCGGCCTCACCTGCTATGGTGAACAGGGGCCTTGTAGGGGGATGGGAAGATTGGAAGGGATAGGCAAGGATGAGGGAAGGAAGCGGCCGTGGCCTGGAGGTGAAGTGGGAAACCACGGAAAACCACTTCGAGGATGGCTGAGGTGGGAATTGAACCCACCTCTACTCAGTTGACCTCCCGAGGCTGAGTGGACCCCGTTCCAGCCCTCGTACCACTTTTCAAATTTCGTGGCAGAGCCGGGAATCGAACCCGGACCTCCGGGGGTGGCAGCTAATCACGCTAACCACTACACCACAGAGGCGGCTGGAACATACATTTAATAAACAAAATATATGCACGTTACAAAATAATCATTCACCATTGATCTGCATTTAGGGCACCAACCCAGGTGGCAGATTCCTTATCAGTTGCTTCCTTAGTCTTTTTTGAAATGATTTCAAAGAAGTTGAAAATGTATCGAACAGCTCCCATTTTGTTCGCGTCCAGTATTTCCTTCTCACAGCTATAACCCACTTTTTAAATATTTCCGGACGTTTCCACGGAAATCTGCAATTGAAGTTATAAATTCTGTAACGGAAATCTGCAATTGAAGTTATAAATTCTGTAACAATATCATTCTGACTATAACCTATAAAACGTAACGTACGACATTTCGTATGCCAAATATCATGTGAGATATCTCCATAAACACAGAATACTTAATGACAAGAGCCATACCGGAAGAAAATAGTAACTATCGTTTTAAAATACCATATTTATAGCTTTGCAGTGAGACAGAACTTAGACTGCTTACCTGTGGAAATGAAGCTTTTGTGAGTTCACAACTGGTTTCTTCTGCTGCCTCTTAGCGCAACCGTATGCTACACAAGACATAGGCATCTTGATTGTATCACAAATTTGACGTACGGTCTGATATTATCAAAAGAGTCCATCAAACACAACAAATCAGCTAACTTCCAGGCTCTGTATATAGTCAACTTTGCCGTACACGAGGGGGCGTGACTAGCCAAGGAACAGGAAGCAGTTTTCTGCGAGAGCTACCACTACAGTCAGCATTCCGGTATTACGTATAGTTCAATGATCATAACTCAGTGTTCATGACCTTGGAAAAACAAATATACCCCTACTACCTTTCCTCAAAGTACATGCAAAGACTCCACTACTTGCTGTGGCGTTATACAAATCGGTTAGCCGCGAAGAACATTTTGTGCTGATTTCCGCTATTAATTTTCTTAATAATAAAATAAAATAAAGGAAATGATTCGTTAATAAGACAACACGGCTTGTACAAATTGCTCGTTTTGATCATTTCTAGTTTCAGCCGGTTAAAGTGGAATAAACATGTAGTGTTTTCTCCACGAAGGGAAGGGAGGGGGCGACTGGACTAATCACTAGTACACTGCATTCGGGAGATAGTGGGTTCGAACCCCAATGTCGGCAGCCCTAAAGATGTTTTTCCGTGGTTTCCCCATTTTCACACCAAGCAAATGCTGGGGCTGTACCTTAATTAAATCCACGGCCGTTTCCTTCCCAATCCTAGCCTTTCCTATCCCATCGTCTGTGTCAGTGCGACGTAAAGTAAAAAGAAAAAAAAGAAAGTTTGATACAGTTCATGTTTGCCTGCCTGATAATACTGAAAATGCCCAGAGAGGACTAAAGTGAAATTTTATCTTTTTTTTTTTTTTTACGTAGTTTACCCCGCCCGGCTACTCATTTCTCGGGAGAACACTGAAACCCATGGCTGGTTCGATACCAGTTTATGATGATGATGATGCTTGTTATTTTAAGGGGCCTAACATCGAAGGTCATCGGCCCCGATCCCAGTTTAACCCGGTGGTATTTGAAGATACTCACAATACGCCAAAGTTGCGTCATATCGGTAGATTCATTTGCCGACAAGTGAAGGAATTCTTGTGGGGGACAGTCTCCGACAGAATGTTCCAACACCATCACACGAAGCAGTAAGCAGAAAAACTACCTATGGTAGTCAAACATGTAAACATTTCGGATACAATAATTCTGTAAAATGTTAAAAGTTTCCATTCCACTTTAAAAGGCCATAATCTCCCCCCTAGCAGTCTAAAGGACCGCACTAATCTTCCCTAGCGCCTGGTTCATGTCAACTCACTCACCTATCTTTAGCATGGGCCCGAACACGGAGTGATCCTTGACTGTCGAGCAGTTCCATCGGCTGTGTCGGAACTGCCACTGACACTCGGCTATTGCCATCTTGGCGCCACGGCTGACACTAGTCATGTGATCCTGGTACATTAGGCATAGCTTGCTCTGTCTTTTGGACAGCCCGGAGATCTGTTTGCAGACGGGAGTAGCAGTCGCCAGGTGCTGCGGTTCTGGTACTTGAAACACTTCTGCCGGCTGCGTCCCCATGTGGCTGGAAACATAAAAGAATACATCTTATCGACTGTGATGATATGAGTGAGTAATAAATTCACACTTTCCGTGACTAATAGTGAAGAAATATTCCACTCAGGTAGTGGTTGTGATTATTGTTTTAAGAGGTGAAGTACAACTAGGTAACCATTCTCTATGAACAAATTAGGTGGGGAAAAAAGGAAATACATTTAAAACAATTTATGGTTCGGATGAATTTGAAAATAATGTTATAATGCTGAAAACATTTCTTAGTAGTGGTGGTGATTATCGTTTTAAGAGGAAGTACAACTAGGCAACCATCCTCTATATAACACTAATCAGAGAGAAAAATGTAAGGCGTCCGACACTTCGAAAAATGAAGGTATCGGCCAAAGAAAGGCAAGGGCCACGAAGGGCATGAAAATGAAAGACTCCCTAGCCCTCGCAAACCTAATAGCGTCGGGGTCGGAAAAGAACAAGAGTTGACCAAGGGAGGTCGGATAGGGTAGATGAAAGTGAGGAGCCTGGCACAAGTAAGTGGAAGCAATGCCAGGACTCAGCTGAGGGCCCCGTGGTCGCCAACCCACGCTCCAAAGTTCAGAGCCCCTGGGGCCCCTTTTAGTCGCCTCTTACGACAGGCAGGGGATACCGTGGGTGTTATTCTACCGCCGCCACCCACAGGGGGAGCCCCGTGTTCGCCAACCGACGCTCCAAAGTTCAGAGCCTCTGAGGCCCCTTTTAGTCGCCTCTTACGACAAGCAGGGGATACCGCGGGTGTTATTCTACCGACCCCACCCACAGGGGGAAGAGCCCCTGAGGCCCCTTCTAGTCGCCTCTTACGACAGGCAGGGGATACCGTGGGTGTTATTCTACCGCCCCCACCCACAGGGGGAGCTTGTTGGGAGTTCAGATAGCTAGCTACTCTGATTCCCAGGACGCCAAGATGGTTCAACGTAGCTGAGAACAAATATCCGGAGCAGGTACGTTCAGAGGTGTAGGCGGTAAACGTGGCATTCAAGTTCATTTCCTAAAATCCCAACGTGACTTGGTAGCTACGCAAAAGTGCCACATTCGCACAACCTGACTAGGTCGTGAATTCGCCTCACCAGTGGGTGTTGTGGGAAACAGATGTCAACAGACTGCAAGGAACTTAAAGAGTCGGTACATTAGAAGAAATTTGTCTCTTTCGTCACCCAGTGCAAGCTGCAGAGCTTCTAAGATGGCGAAAAGCTCCGCAGTATACACGCAACACACACTGGGAAGCGAGATCTTCGTGCTAGTATAATCGGAGACGAAAGGGCATAATATATTTTTCCCGATCTTAGAACCATCCGTGAAGATATGTCGCGCAGTCGGATACTGGTGAACGAAGTTCTGAAAATACCTCTGGTGAACAGAGGCGTCCGTGTTCACCTTCGGTCCGCGGAGTAGACCTAGCTGTATATCCGTGACAGAAAACACAAAGACTGCCATCTTTCGTGCAATCACAGAAGTTATGGGATCATCCCACGTGAAGCAGTAACTTGCCATTTTAGCAAATACACCCTGTATGGGACGAAAGACACAAGGATAAAAAATGACTCACATGTCCGCTCAAGACAACCGCGGATAGCCACATGTAACTCACGACACAAGCTGTCACTTCGAATCCCCACGGGCCGTGTTGCATTCGGTCGGTTTTGATACCTGTGGTGGTATCGGCTACTAAAGATGCATTGACGCTGGCCTTCTGATCCCAACTTGGTAGATTCCAACCTGTCCTCAGTCCTGTGGTATTTGAAACTGCTCAAATAAGTTAGCCTCGTGTCGGTAGATTACTAAGAACTCCTGAGGGACAAAATTCCGGCATCTCGGCATCCCTGAAAACCGTAAATGTAGTTAATGGGACGTAAAGCAATATTATTATTATTATTATTATTATTATTATTATTATTATTATTATTATTATTATTATTATTGATGAAAAGTCAACGGGATATCTTTCAGGTATCACATACATGGGGGAAAGAACCCTGTAACATATAACTTAACGGAATCTAGTACATAAGAATTTAGTATTAATGACAACAAAATTGGAAGTGATTGTGCCATATGTCCACTTTACCGGGTACAAATATAGACTGGAGATGGACTGACTGCTTGGCTGCATGGTCAGCGTTGAGGCCTTCGATTCAGGGGGTCCCGGGTTTGATTAATTCTTCTGGCTCGGAGACTGGGTGTTTGTATTTTCCCCCACTCTCTCCTCATCATATTCACATAACACACCACACTACCAACCACCAGAGAAACACACAATAGTGATTACATCCCTCCAAATAGGGTTGGCGTCAGGAAGAGCATGCGGTCATAAAACAGGGTGAAATTCACATGTGGGACACAGTTTGTACCCGCGGCTCCTCAGGTGCGGAAAAGGCGGAAGATGAAAGTGTAGAATGGAAGGAAGCCGTTTAGAAGACTGGAAGAACGCAAGCACAAGCATGTATATTTACGTCGCTGTCATTATCGTGAACACAGCTACGGTAGCTTGGCATTGCTTAGGTTAGCGTAGCTTAGCATAGCAGTCTGTGTGTGCCATTCCATGTAACTTCTTTGGAGCGATTTTTTTCGCTGTGTTTCGTAGCATAGCGTAGCTTAGCTTAGCTTAGCTTAGCTTTCTGTGACCTTTATTCTTTGACTCATCAGGGTTAGTTAGTTTTTTAATATTACAGAAGATTACCTGCATAAAAATAATCTGTTATACCCTGTATACACTGGTAGTCAGCACAAAATACCAGTGTTTTAAGAGGAAGTACAACTGGGCAACCATTCTCTATATAACACTAATCAGAGAGAAAAAATGAAAGAGATCCGACACTTCGAAAAATCAAGCTATCGGCCAAAGGAAGACAAGGGCCACGAAGGGCGTGAAAATGAAACACTCTTTAGGCCTCGAGTACTCTAATACCGTCGGAGTCGGAAAATAACAAGAGTTGACCAAAGGAGGTCGGACAGGATAGATGAATGTGAGGAGCCTGGCACAAGTAAGTGAAAGCAATGACAGGACTCGGCTAAGGGCCCCGTTGTCAACAACGCACGCTTCCAAATTGAGAGAGCCCTTGGGGCCCCTTTTAGTCACCTCTTACAAGCAGGGAATACCGCGGGTGTTATTCTACCGCCGCCACCTACAGGGGGACCTAATACCAAAACTAAATTTTGATAGTAAATGTTCGCCTAATGAAGAAAATTTCATTGAAAAACTGTTTTATTCACATCACATTTTATGATAGCCATGTCCGTTAACCGAAGAAGTAATGCGGTGAATACCCCGGTTTTGTCTGTTTTTAATAATAATTTGCCAGGCTTAACAAACAAACGAAATATACCCGAAAGTCGTGGGCACAGCTAATGACCCCCACATTGGTGATTATCGGTGTAGACCTACCTCATAGCAATGGTAAGCGACGGTTAGCGTAATTATTGTTCTCAGTTTTTTGGGAGTTCGGATAGCTAGCCACTACGACTCCTAGAACGCCAAGATGGTTCGACGTACCTAAGAACAAATATCCTTAGCAGGTACATTCGTAGATCTAGGTGGTAAAAGTACCGCTTTCTTTGTAGCTTGATCCGCAAGTTTATTTCCCGCAACCCCAACGTGGCTTGGAGGCCCCGTGATTGTGAAGCTTGTGCCAGGATCACACAACCTGGCTAGAAGATCGTGAATCTCCTGCAAGGTGTAGAAACAAGATAAGCAAGTGTATGCTGTTGTTTGAATGAAGACCTTACCAGCGTTAACATTTACTGTTTGTTAATTGAGGCACCTACAAGTTACTATTACAGACGGCGACAAACTTGCTAATGACGGAGTAGTTTAATAGAAACGATCAAGTCTATACTTAACTAACTACCTTCTCCAACAGGTTAATTACTAAAGCGAGTCATAACTCACTAGACTGGTTCCAGTTTTATGATAGCCTATTGCTGACTATCACTACGCAGCTAGTGATTAGTGATTAATGGAGAGATTCATATACATCACTCCAGATTCAATTTCTTCCTGTAATCACGGGCACTTGTGCAAACATGTGGGCTTACCGTGAGATTTGAACTGACGTACTGAATTGTTAAACTATGGCAACAGAGAACCTTCTTCTTCGTTGGGTGCCTTCTCCATTAACGAAAGCTGGATACCATCTTT
Source organism: Anabrus simplex (assembly GCF_040414725.1). Lineage (NCBI taxonomy): Eukaryota > Metazoa > Arthropoda > Insecta > Orthoptera > Tettigoniidae > Anabrus > Anabrus simplex. The sequence continues at coordinate 111,630,870 of NC_090268.1, forward strand.
TGTTCTCATCAGTGTCTTTGAATTGTCTTCTGGCCAATATCTTAAGTTGCTGTAAGTGTCCTCTTCGACCCCAGCTTCGACGGCCATCAATTTTGCCTTGCGGTGTCACTTTTAAGAGGTGGTACTTGTTTTTCCTCATAGTAATTCCCAAATAGGCTTCCTCTTCTTGATCATGTTAACTGTACCTCTCGGTTCTCCTTCATACGCTTCAGTACCACTGCATTGCAAAGTGAACTCGCCATGTAATCCGTAGTATCTTTCGGAAGGAATGGACTGGAATTGTTTCTCAAATCCGCCAAACATTTTCGAGGATGGTAGTGGAATGAAGTGAAAAGGCGTATGGCTTTTAGTGCCACGAGTGTACGAGGACAAGTTCGGCTCGCCAGATGCAGGTCTGACGCCCGTAGGCGACACGCGCGTCGTGATGAGGATGAAATGATGATGAAGACGACATATAGCCTACATCCAGTCCCCGTGCCAGGGGAATTAACCGATTATGGTTAAAATTCCCTACCCTGCCGGCAATCGAACCCGGGACCCCTGTGACCAAAGGCAAAACCGCTAACAATTTAGCCATGGAGCCAGACATGGTGGTGGGGATTATTGTTTTATGAGGAAGTATAACTAGACAACAAAATGGAAATGACCCGACACTTCGAAAAATGAAGGTAACGACCAAAGGAAGGCAAAAGCCACGAAGGGCGTGAAAATGAAAGCTTCCTTAGGCCTCGAGTGCTCTAATACTGACAGGGTCGGGAAAAGAACAAGAGTCGACTAAGGGAGTTCGATAGGATAGACGAAAGTGAGGGGCCTGCACAAGTAAGTGGATGCACTGCCTGGACTCAGCTAAGGGGCCCGTGGTCGCCAACCCACGCTCCCAAGTTGAGAGCCCTTGGGGCCCCTTTTAGTTGCCTCTTATGACGGGCAGGGGATACAGTGGGTGTTATTCTACCACCCCCACTCACAGGGGGTATTTTCGAGGCGGCACTCCAGTTGGTTTCCAAACTGTTAAAGGGTCAATGCAGGAGTTGGCTCCCCAGAAAGAGCATTTTCCTTCCCTTTCTTAACAGACTGAAAAGTGTCTATTGCTACTGTAGTGAAAAGATTCACAACAGATCAGCAATATTCACCATCATCGGCTAGTAAGCGTTCGACAGTCTCCTGCAGACCGAGGTTCCGTCTTAGGCCAGAGAGATCGGCACACTCTGTGAGGATGTGGGCGGCTGTAAATTCGGCACACATAAAATTACGGCCTCTCTCCGTGAAGGCCGGATAGAGAACCGCCACATGGCAGTTGTCTTCTATTGCTCTCAGCTTGTTGGGAGTTCGGATAGTTAGCCACTCCGATTCCCAGGACGCCAAGATGGTTCGATGTAGCCGAAAACAAATATCCGTAGCAGGTACGTTCATAGGTGTAGGTGGTAAAAGTGCCACTTCTTTCGCAGATTCATCCGCAAGTTCATTTCCAAAGAGAACACACGAAAACATTCTGCAAGAAATTCAAGGGAAGAGAGAACTAATGTAACGATACGGGGAAAAAGAACTTAATTCACTGGCCACATCTTCCGACACAATATCTTTCTAACCAATCTGCTGGAAGGGAAAGTCACGGGGAAGAATGGCCGAGAACTATCGAGGAAAGATCATTCAAGACTTGGCACAGAATTTTAGTATGGTTCCTACTATGGAACAAGAGGAGATGAGGACAGGGAACAATGATTTCATAGACAAAGCATTACCTTGGGAAATATTGATGACAACTAAGTAATCGTCTCTGAACAAATGACGTGGAAACAAACCCAAAATAAAACAAAACTATTTATTCAAAGGTGGAATTAAAAAAAAATGAATTAGAAAGTAAAGCAAACATTAATATATTAAGTCGGAAATTACACAAACACAACAAAAGGGAACTCGAAATATATATGCGCTTGATTAACCCACTCTCATACATGAAGCGAATAACGAGATCTCCAGTATTCTCTATTCTCGTCATTGGCTAGTATGAGTTCCTGTGTTTCGGAACCAATTGAGAACTCCGTTCAGAAGATCCACATCTCCAAAGCTTCAACTCTGCTTACGACGTTGCCGTTCAATGTTCAAGTTTGAGCGCCATACAGAAGTTTTTTTCGTGGGGCTATTTCTAGCCGGGTGCAGCAATTATAATGCAGATCCTCCGATGAGAGTGGGCGGTATTTGTCGTGTGTAGGTAACTGCGTGTTATTGTGGTGGAGGATAGCGTTATGTGTGGTGTGTGACATGCAGGGATGTTAGCACAAACACCCAGCCCCCGAACCAATGGAATTAACCAATGAAGGTTAATATCCCAGACCCGGCCGGGAATCGAAGCCGGGACCCTCTGAACCGAAGGCCAGTACGCTGACCATTCAGCCAACAAGTCAGACTCATACAGAAGTACTGAATACATATAGAACTTCACAAATGTATATCTTACCTCCAGGCTAAGTCTTTTTGTCACACGTCAAGTTTCTCATTTTTTTTTTAAAAGTACGGATTACGACAGGTGAAAGACTGTCCCGATGGGTTTTCGTGATAACTTCACCCGACCTGACTTTGAAAAGACACGTTATTTATTTATTTATTTATTTATTTATTTATTTATTTTATTGTGAACTGAATTATCAGGGACACCTGGGAAGTGACCGAAGACATTACCACAAAGCTGCAAACTTTTATAAATCTTTCCTTAAAGTCAAATTCCCGTACAGCAGAAGATGGTGGTGATGTTGTTTTAAGAGGGAGTACAACAAATTAAGTGGAAACAAAATTCAAAATACAATTAACAATATGTATTGAACAGACGACTTTGGAAATGAATTAAAGAAAAGTAAAATAAAAGCCAAAAAGTACACTGAAAACTTGAAGTTTAGAACCCTCATAATTGAGCCACTCTCACACAAAAACCGAATAACGATATCAGTAGTATTCTCGCCATCGACTGGTATGAGTTCGAGTGTCTCCTAAAACAGATACTGAAAAGAAAATGGACGTGGATCGGCCAAGCCCTGAGAAAACCACAAGAAAGTATCTCAAGGCAGGTATTGGACAGGAATCAGCAACGTAATCGCAGGCAAGGCAGACCGAGGATCATCTGGAATACTAGTCATGTTTGTGTGCCTCTTGCCGGGGAGACATCCCTTAAAGAACTGTTGTCTGAGGCAACAAAATTACTAGTCATATCATTCCTTCATTTCTTTTGGTCTTCTACTTGATATTTGACCATCTATCCCTCATCCATTAAGACAGACCGATGAGCGTCGTTGACGTAACCACCTTGTAGAGCGTGCAGCTCCCATCACCACTCCTACCTTTCCTCAGCAAATTCCTTATATAACACATCAATCACTCCCTGGTGTGTTATGCACAACCGAACGGCTAGAAACGTCAGAACCAAGCTCTTACCAAAACAACACTGCCATCATCCCTTGTCTGGCCGAGTGTATTTAGTAGCTTCGACTCGCAATGGTGCTAATGGCAATACACTCGCACCAAGTCAAAACCTGGCTTATAAGCTGGAAGTACGCAGGCAACTGCGAAGTCTTCCACCGAGGTATCTCTCTTCTAAACCCTCCATTTCCACCACTCCTGTTGAACCTTCTAAGAAGATACTTTCATATAAACCTAAACAGAAGTCTAAACTTACAGACTCTAAATTATGCAAGGCTAATCAAGCTGAAAAAATCCTTGATTCCTAACTCAAGCGACATATCCCATCTACAGACGAGGATGGGTTTCAAGTCCCTCTACCCAAGAAAACAATTAACCAAACTCCAACTACTGATAGAAACCAACCGCTTCCAACATTCAACAGCTACTCCTCACTAGAGGACAACATGGACACAGAAGAAAATGGTACAGCCGAGACCACTACACCTTCTCCATCAATGTCTATAAAGCATAAAGCCATTACCATCCGAAACGATCCACTCTCCTACTATGACGGAAGAGCTTCGTCATGTCACAAATTCACCGGAGCTTTACTCCCAAAATTATAAGAAACCATGTTGTTCAGTATCGTCTCCAAGCCATCAACGATTATCATGCTCTTGTAAGAGCAAGGACCATAATGTAGAATTCTACAATCAATCAACTGAAAAGAGTGACGTTATGGCCGTCATTATTCATCACCTAGCACTAAATACAAGAGAAGATGATCTGACCACAATACTCACCGAAAAAAAGTTACCCAGTATTCCACACGGTACAATTAACCAAGTCATACAAAATGACTACAATCACGTCCAGAGGTGAACAAGAGGAAACTTTCGAAAGGAAAAAATCCCCTTATTTTGCAGTCACCCTGAAGAACTTCTGTACTATTTGTGATGTTGGTTATGAAGGAAAATCTTCTTTGTGTAGTTGAAAATTTGGAATTCGTTTGACAGAGGTAGTAGGTTGCCAAGTAAGACGTTTCAATTTATTAATCGCTGGGCATTCTTTGTTGTTTGCTGTGTGGTTTTGCACCACAACTGACACAGGTAAATTTGCTTCAGTCTGTCAATGTACATTCGGATATGGAATGAGCCCCAGAACATTTTACACAGCGTGGTGTCAGATTACGGTTCTCAGGTGAATTCCTGTCCTCTGACATCTTTTACATTGAGATGGGACTGGTGACTTCCTGGGTCGTTCAACTGAGAATACTAAGTGTAGTGGATGTTATTCTTGGTAAATCTTACGGGAGATGTCGAAGTTTCCCTCCATTACCAACATCACAAAGAGTACAGACAAGACAATTACCTACAACAACTCTCTTGCCTGTCACTTCAGGTCACTTAAATACAGGTTAAAGGAACACCACTTCTTCTCAAGAGCTACCTTCAAGATCCCTATCTACTATCAAAACGACTTCTGGATCTTCTACTAAACAAACCATACCGAATCATGAAGCTAGCTCTGTAATGCATCCTGAAACTCCAATGCCTCCCACTAGAGAAGCAGAAAAATATATGTCTGCCCTTCCAGCTATAGACCGGTAGGCAGGCCGCACACGTATCTGTTTTGTGTAAGTTGCATGCATATGTTCTGTAACTCAGCTGGTTCGTCATCTGTGCAACTGAGCCCATCGCTGCACACGTATCCGCATATTGCTATGTCAGACAGCTGATAGCCATCAAAATATACATGCTTGTTTAGAAAACTTCATTCGTAACTATAAATATCATAATGTTCTCTTCAGTAGAAGATACTGTATTATGATGCTAGCAGTGTACACGGCTTTTAAAAGACTACTTCACTGCAGATTCAGTCCCACTTTAGGACTGACTTTGTATCTAACCTTTAATACTTGCTAATGAAGTGAAAATCCACAGCCTGTTTCCAGTCATTCGACCGGGTCAGGAATGGAATGAATGTAGCCCCCATCTAGCGGCGAGGATAGGAATTGTGCCGCCTGCCGAAGCCTGTCACTCTTCTGGGGTGATGATTAATGCATGACAGATGAAATTATATTGGAGAGTGTTGCTGGAATGAAATATGACAGGGAAAACCGGAGTACCCGGAGAAAAACCTGTCCCGCCTCCGCTTTGTCCAGCACAAATCTCACATGGAGTGACCGGGATTTGAACCACGAAACCCAGCGGTGAGAGGCCGGTGCGCTGCCGCCTGAGCCACGGAGGATCTTTGCTAATGAAGTAATGTTTATAATTTACATTAAACAATTATTTTAATGTATGTACACCTAAAATCTACACATATTATGCCATACTGTAGACACTTCATAATGTGCATGTGGATTTTCCGCAGAAGTTTCAAAACTTAAAAGAATTGCAAGTGCAGTAATACTGAGGTTATTTTTCAAAATTTACTCTAGGAACCTAATCTACAGGTGATTTTAACACGGTGTTTTCTATGCAGGAACAAAAGTATGTAAAGCTAATGTAAAGTAATATTTTTTAAATTTTTTTTTTTTTTTGCTATTTGCTTTACGTCGCACCGACACAGATAGGTCTTATGGTGACGATGGGACATGAAATGGCTAGGAGTGGGAAGGAAGTGGCCGTGGCCTTAATTAAGGTACAGCCCCAGCATTTGCCTGGTGTGAAAATGGGAAACCACGGAAAGCCATTTTCAGGGCTGCCGACAGTGGGATTCGAACCCACTATCTCTCGGATGCGAGCTCATAGCTGCGCGCTCCTAACCGCACGGCCAACTTGCCCGGTGTATTTAATATTAAAGTGCGTCCTACACTGTACAAATAGTTATATTGCACAGCTGTAGTGACTTTCTTCGTATAATTCCTCCCCCACTACTTTCCGGAATTATTCATGTTTTCATACATTTGAGTAATTACTCGAACTGCACTAGTCAGATGTTAAATTTAGGATCGTTTCACATTTTCAGATGAAGTAAACCGAAAACTGGACTGCTTCAGTGCTTCTCTTCCTCTGCAGCTTATGTAAACATCTAGATGTCACCTTGTGATCTGTAGTACCACATGCACGTAAGAGGCAACACTGGCGCTTCACCTGACTGTTTGCGACATTGCATTTGTGATTATGGTGGTAGTTACCTGCTGTCGTACCACTGGCATGCAACCTGCGCAATACAGAAAACTGTGCGCTCTGCCGTAAACTACATTAGTCACCTAATTATGTTTCTAGACATAATCTACCCACCTACTGGTAAAACTTTAGAATCTGTGGTCTATCAACATCTTTTTGCTATTTGCTTTACGTCGCACCGACACAGATATGTCTTATGGCGACGATGGGATAGGAAAGGCCTAGGAAGTGGAAGGAAGCGGCCATGGCCTTAATTAAGGTACAGGCCCGGCATTTGCCTGGTGTGAAAATGGGAAACCACGGAAAACCATCTTCAGGGTCGCCGACAGTGAGGCTCGAACCCACTATCTCCCGATTACTGGATACTAGCCGTACTTAAGCGACTGCAGCTATCGAGCTCGGTAACATCCTTTTGGATTTCCCATTTTCTAAACATACTCATTATTTCAAATGTACACTATTCAGTAAACAATCATCTTGTCTACAGAACACAGGCCAAACGACTCAATCATGACGATTACAGACGTCAGGGGAAGATATTAAACCTGGATCCACGTTGCCTCCCTAACCACTTCTTAAATCATCTTTATAGATGATTATTATACCTTATCTACCTATTTAATTCTTTAATACCATATCCTAAATACTGCCAAAGCTGTACGCTCTATGAGCCTCAACACGTTTAAATAAGGTTCAGAGACAAAATACTGTAGGTCGGTAAACCTTGTCCCCTAACGCTTCTTCCCTAAGCGGTCGAAAAGAGACTGGACTTGACTGATGTTAGAATTGTATTTTGTCACACATTAAAGGTTATGGTTAGCGGAGACCGTTAACGTGCTGGTGGTGATTACTGTTTTAATAGGAAGTACAACTAGGCAACCATCCTCTATATAACACTAATCAGAGGGGGAAAAATGGAAGGAATCCGACACTTCGAAAAATGAAGGCCAAAGGAAGACAGGGGCCACGAAGGGCATGAAAATAAAAACTCCCTAGGCCTCCATACGTTATATCGTTGGGGTCGGAAAAGAACAAGAGTTGACCAAGGGAGGTCTGACAGGATAGATGAAATTGAGGAGCCTGGCACAAGTAAGTGGAAGCAATGCCAGGACTCAGCTAAGGGCCCCGTGGTCGCCAACCCAGGCTGAAAAGTTCAGAGCCCCTGGGGCCCAACTTTAGTCGCCTCTTACGACAGGCAGGGGATACCGTAGGTGTTATTCTAGTGCCCCCACCCACAGGGGGAGAGGACCGTTAAGACGTAAACATGTGGATTAAGAGGCAACAAAAGCGCCATTACAATAAATACGAGGCAAATGTTGTTATAGATTTCGTGTGAAAGTATGCGAGTGTCAAGTAAAACCATTGAGTTTCAATCATTTAAAGTTTCCTCACACGGTCGAAATTCGTTTAAACGTTCGAGAGCAGACGCAACTGATTTTATATCGAGTTTTTTCTTTCGATTATTTCGTTTAGAAATTACGAACCAATTATTTTAAATATCCTTGTCTGTTAAACCAATGAACACGTACTTACTTTCTTTTCTTTCTTTCTTTCTTTGTATTGGCCAGCTGGTGGTGCTTTGGCGTGATTTGGTTTCAGTGGCTTTACTCTACAGAACCATCGCCGTGGTGTAGGTGTAGAGTGCCTGCCTCTTACCCGGAGGCCCCAGGTTCGATTCACGGCCAGGTCAGGGGTTTTTACCTGGACCTAAGGGCTGGTTCGAGGTCCACTCAGCCTACGTGATTAGAATTGAGGAGCTATCTGACGGTGAGATTGCGGCCCCGGTCTAGAAAGCCAAGAATAACGGCCGAGACGATTCATCGTGCTGACCACACGACACCTCGTAATCTGCAGACTTTCGGGCTGAGTAGCGGTCGCTTGGTAGGCCAAGGGCTGTAGTGCCATGTGGTTGTTGGTTGGGTTTACATCACCTGTGAGCCGTAAAGGGGCAAGAGTTTATAATACAATGATGGGCAGTGATGACGAAGCTAAAACGCCACCAAAAAACAAATTGAAGTATATGTGTACATATTGTTGACTAGACTGGTAGCTTCTATACTAAGATTTATTAGCTAAGCACTAAACTACACAGAACTTTCGCTCTTACCACACACTTACACAGTTCGCGCGCGATCTCTCTCTTCGTTTCTCACTTGTTCTCACACTACAGATTATTCTAACAATCTAAAGAGTTATGTCACAAAGTCACATGCAGTTGCACCCCAAGGCAGTGTACACTGTATTTCAAAGCAGCTGCACACTACAGAGTTCGCGCGCGCCTACACAGTTTTATATTAACACACAAAGTTGCACGCCTCACGGCTACACGTTCTATCCTTCGCCGTCAGTCCGTACTGTAGCACGCTAGTCCGACAATTACGGCAGTTCACGCACTTTACAGCACTGGCAGTCAAGACTGAACCACACCAGCTGCCACCCAGGCAAGTCACTCCTCCCTATAGACCGGAGCCGGTCCTTCCAGAACAGTCCGGATGCTGGATAAGCGGGTGGGCCGGTACGGTGACGCTCCCATCCCGTAGCAAGTTGGCATGACGGACGCTATAACCATTACACTATCCCAACCTTACGACTGCTCGTCCCGAGCTGCTGCACGATACGGTGCCAGGCGATCCAGGTGAACAACCACCATCTTCCCTCGGGGAGGGCACCAGATCCGGTAGACGACATCGTTGATCCTGGTGACGATTGCACATGGGCCTTCCCATTTTGGCTGCAGATTCGGTGACTTCCCTTATGTCCACACCGGACGATACAGCCACACTCTGTCACCTTCTTGGAAACCTGCAGAGTTCGCCAGCATGTCGTAGCGGGCTTTCATCCGGTCACTGGCTACACTTAGATGATGTCGGGCATAATAGTGGATATGTCGCTGAGCGGATCCACCAACACCCATACATAGTCCGTCGCTGGCTGCTGCTGGCCTGGTATCGACCCAAACAATAGATCGCATGGCAGGCAGAGCTCCCTTCCGAAGACCATGTTGGCAGGTGTCGTGCCCGTCGTCTCATGGGTGGACGCTCGGTAGGCTGTCAAGAACAGAACCCTCTCGTCTCAGTCCCTCTGGTGCGCCTAATTCACCTTCCTGAGGTGCTCCTCGACGGTTTTCACAAAACGCTCCACCATGCCTTCTGACAGAGTGGAGAGGCGTCGTACGGTTCTTCCACACTTCTAAGCGCGTAGAACCTCTTGCATCAGCCTCGACTCAAAGTTTCTGCCTTGGTCGCTATGAAGTTCCCTCGGGACACCGAATCGGCAGAAGTTCTTCACCAAGACGTCGGCCACTGTCGATGCCTCTTGATTAGGGATGGCGTAGACTTCCGGCCAGCTTGTGAAGTAGTCCATGGTCAGGAGTAGGTAACGGTTCCCGGCGTCGGTTCGAGGAATGGTCCAGCGACATCAATGGTGATCTTTTCGAAAGGTAATCCAACGTTGTACTGCGTCATCTGGCCCCTACTCCTGGTACGTGGGCCCCGGCTCGCCACGCAGGCGTCATACAGCTGGCACATCCTCTCAACATCGTTCCTCAGGTTCACCCAGTAGTAACGCTGTCGGGCACGATGTAGGGTCTTGTTCACTCCTAATTGGCCGGCATTAGTGCTCGCATGCAACTCATCCTTCAGCGGTGGTGGCCCTCACGGGTCCGACGTCCACGATGATCGCCTGTCTCTCCACTTTCTGGAAATGTGCAGTTCTCAAGGCACGGCCTTCTGGATAGTGCGTCGGCGTTGCAATGCTTCCTCCCTTGTCGGTGCTCGGTGGTGAAGTCGTACTCCTGAAGACGTTGTACTCAGCGAGCTGTCTGTCCTAGGTTTCCAAGGCTTAGGAGCCAGGTCAATGCGGAACGGTCGGTGCGCAGACGAAAGGCTGCCCATACAGATATTTGTGGAAGTGCTCCAAGGTCTTCACGATGGCCAGCAATTTCCGAAGTGTCACGCACTAATTTCTCTCAGCTTTTGACAACGTCTTGCTGAAATAGGCGATAACCTCCTGGTCGTCTTTCGCTAGTGACAGCACCCCACCAATTCCCATATCGCTGGCGTCGGTGTCTACGATGAACTTCTCCCCCGGCTTGGGGTATCCTAGGATGAGTACCGTACATAGGGACTCCTTCAGCTTCCGGAAGGCAGCCTCCGCCTCATTTGACCATTGGAAATGCCTCCTCTCCTCGTGAGCCGTGTAAGAGGCTTTGAGAAGTCTGCGTAGCCAGCTATACATCTGCGGTAGTACGTGCAAATGCCAAAGAAACTCCTCAGTTCTCGCTTGTCCTCGGGCACCGGCTAGTCCTGACAGCTCCTAACTTCTCCGGATCATTGGCTACACCCTTCCATGACACGAAGTGGCCCAGGCAGCGCACCTCCATCTGGAACGGCTGGCATTTTCCGGGATTTAACTTAAGGTGAGCCCCACATAGCCTCTGGAACACTCTCCGCAGGTTCACAAGGTGTTCTCTGAACGTGCGTCCCAAAATAATTATATCATCCAGATACACGAGGCAAGCGTCGTGAGTCAGCCCCCGCAGTACAGACTCGATCAATCGCTCGATGATCGCAGGCACGTTGCAGAGGCCGAAGGACATCGCGGTGAACTGGTAGAGCCCTTGACCGGTTGAGAACGCCGTTTTCTCTTTGTCTTCCTGATGGAATGCCGCTTGCCAGTACCCAGACTTTAGATCCAAAGTCGAAAACCAATGGGTTGCAGATAACGTGTTCAGGGTGTCATCTATCCGAGGTAACGGGAAACAGTCCTTCTTCTTGACGTCGTTCAACTTACGTTAATCGACGCAGAAACGGAGCTCACCCTTCTTTTTCTTCACCAGGACCACTGGCGATGAACACGCAGCTTCGTGTCGGAACGAGCGTCCTGGCCAGGTAGAGTCCTTGATCGACGGTCGGTGATCCGGGTTCTACGAGCACGCTGTCCTCTTGTACGGCTTCCTCTAACCGTGCCGTAACCATCATTTCATTGTTCGCTGATATCACTTCGTCGCTGGCCAGCGTTAATCGCGCTACTCGAGATTGCGTACCTGGGAGTCAGAGAATTACCTCTTGTTTTTCGAGCCACAACACACGTCGACCCACGTCGACAGTCGCCTCGTATACCCATAGCGCGCCTAGGCCCAGGATGACCTCGTACGTGACGCCGGCGACGAAGGCTCAGACTCGTAGGCATCGTTGTCCCAGCGTCAGTTGAAAGTAGGGCCTCTTTCAGGACAGGGATGGTGTCTCCGTAGGGCGGTTGTGTTCGCTCGCTGGCTGTTCCTCAGCAATGTAGGGCCTGGCGATGGTTAATGCCGCCCCCATGTCTATCGTGACCCGGCACGGCCTGTCTCCAAGCCACACATCGGCGATCAAGCTGTCGTCGCTCCACTCGGTGACCACAATTAACGTGAAGCGAGGGGACGGTAGTGAAGGTGCCGACGAGCCCCTCTCTTTGTCAGGCCTTACTCGTTCCTGTGATCGTGGACCGCCCCTCACATGGCCGTTCAACGTTAGGTGGCCACGCCAGCTGCAGTTCCAACAGGTGATCTCATTGGTGCGTCGGCGTGCGTCGTTCTCCTGTAACGGGACGGATCTCCGGCGCGTCCTCGCTTCTCAAGGCTCGTATTCTCGGTGACGGTGACGCTGTTCCCTTCACTGCCTCCATCCTCAGGGCTAACGTCAGGGCCTCCCTGAGGTTATGCTCCCCGCTGAGCATCAGCTTTTGACGGATCTCAACGTCGCGGAGCTCATCAATGAATTTATAGGCTGCCTCCCGCTGAATATTGTCCTAAGGCAGCCATCCAAAGCCTTGTGGGCTAGCTGCTCGGCATCTGCAGTGTCTCATTAGCACGCTGTGCCCTCTTCTTCCGCTGGACTCGGTAGGCGCCTGTCGGCTGGTGGTCACCATATCGGCTGTCGAACGCTCTAACAGTCTCTTCGTAGGAGGCACCCGACTGAAGGCTGTGTAGCACCTCCGCTGCTGGTTCTTGCAGTCCACCGATTACCTGCACGGCCCTTTCCTTCGATGTTCAAACCATTGTGCCCGCACGCGGTCTAGAATTGGGCCTGGAAGGTCCTCCAAGATGTGGACCCGTCGAAGCGTGGGGGTATTAACTTCGCGGCGGTGGAGCCGCTGTCGCTGCTGGTGATCCTAGCACGAGTCCCCATGGCTGTCACTCTCGTACGCAGGGCACTTACTACTTCTTTTAGGTCTCGAACACGTGACTCCACACCCTGCGGGATACCTTTGATCTGTTTTTCTACTAGTTCTTGTACGTCCTGCATAATACCACTCTTTAATTTTATTTCGAGGGAGCACATTCCCAGTTATAATTTACATTGTCCACCCTTAAGTTCACTTAATTCAGGTTTCAGTTCACTCTTGATTTCGTCCTTGTTTGGTTGAGAATTCGGTGAACTTATTGAGGAGAGCCGGAAACTGTTCATTATCCATTTTGCTATTCACTAGAAATTGCTAGTTACGACATTAATGCTACCAGTCGATCCCACTTCTGACACCAATATCTTTCCTTGATTGTACCTGCACGGTGTAATGTGTAAAAAGCAATGTGTTCGATCTTCAAACGCGAGTTTAGCATCGCATATTGCGGCGAGAACGACTATATATATCACATGAACATTACAGGTAATAAACTAGTATTATTTATTCTGAAATGTTATATCTTGTTCTTCAGTGCGTAAATTGTTCGAATTACGTAAGATGACCTCTCTAAGTTAATTTCTTGCGGTTTCTTGCAGGTCATAAAAACCAAGTAAAAGATGTCAGCACTTCGTCTAAGATTTCGACTTTCTTCAGTTTCCCCACCTTAACAGAGGCCTAAATAATGTAAAAACTATTGCTGGTGAACTTTTATTAGTCTGCCACACCGTACGACACAATCTTACCTACTGTACAGGAACATGGACTGTGCGATCAGACTTTCAAAAAATGTGTTCCGCGAATCGGATGTGTCTAAAAAGTCTGTTGTGGACAAACAAAGGCTGAACTGGTTGTACAGAACGTATTAGCCTCAAGAAGTGTAAATGAATATTTCGAAGTGTTAAATGACCCCAAAAAGGGTAGCGCGTTTTTCCTTTAGCAACAGATGCCTCCAATCACCTAAACAGAAAAATGTTTCAAGTTGTAGTGCGATATTTTGAATGTGTGAAGAGAAGTGGTGGTGGCGATTGTATTTTAACCATCCTCTCTGAACAAATAAATTAAGTGGAAACTAAACTGAAAATAAATGGGAAACCATTCACTAGGAAGCGAATTGAAATAAAAATGATGTTATTAAGCCCGAAAGAACAGTGAGCAATTTAGAGAGAGTAACCTTTTAATACCCATGGCGCACAATATGGGGAAAGATAGAGGCACCCTGGGGAGGTGTTTAAGAGAACTCCCAAGCGAAAGAAGAAGAGAAAGAAGAACTACTACTACGATTTCGGCTTCCTAACACGATCGGGGAACTGTTGCTGCTGCTTCATGCAACGTACTTGGAATATTTTGAACAGCCATTCGGTAGCCCCGTATAACAATGGCGTGTGGCCTCCGGAGGCCTGGTGCCGGTCTTTCGAGTTGACGCCGTATAAGTTTGTCTATGAGGATGAGGGTCCTAATCGCCCTGTGGGTGGGGGCTGTAGAATAACACCCACGGTATCCCCTGCCTGTCGTAAGAGGCGACTAAAAGGGGCCTCAGGGGCTCTGAACTTTGGAGCGTGGGTTGGCAACCACGGGGCCCTTAGCTGAGTCCTGGCATTGCTTCCACTTACTTGTGCCAGGCTCCTCACTTTCATCCATCCTATCCGACCTCCCTTGGTCAACTCTTGTTCTTTTCCGACCCCGACGCTATTAGGTTTGCGAGGGCTAGGGAGTCTTTCATTTTCACGCCCTTCGTGGCCCTTGTCTTTCTTTGACCGATAACTTCATTTTTCGAAGTGTCGGATCCCTCCAATTTTCCCTCTGATTAGTGTTATATAGAGGATGGTTGCCTAGTTGTACTTCCTCTTAAAACAATAATCACCACCACCACCTGAGGGTCCTAAATATGATGAATTCTAATTATCAAGGCGGCACGCACACCGAGCCACCGAGCCCCCGAGCCCCCGAGCCATCGGAATTAACCAATGCAGGTAGAAATCCCCGACCCGGCCGGGAATTGAACTCGAGACCATTTAGCCATGCAGCCGGGCAGGCAGTCTAGTGACTGTTGCTAGAAGGGACTCACCACCGTTGATCGTACACTGCATTGATTTTGGTCTCTCGGTAGCTCCGTGCTACTGCTTTATCGAAGTTAGCCACTCTTTACACCAGCATAATCTTCTGCATTCATTACATAGACTATGCCTACGTAATATCAAGTTACTTAACCACAAGGGACTAGTGGATTATGGCGGTCGATAAAGGAGGGTGCAGTTGGGGAAAGTGTGCGCTTATCGACTCTGTACAGATAATAACCATGTGTGTTGTTTGAGTCATCAGGCTGCTTTGTAGCAGTCATCCATGCTTTCACATTCCCACTTCACTTTTATTTTGATTCTGCTAGTTCCTTGACGTCGCACTTGCACAGATGTTTTCGGCGACGCTGGAGTTTTATAAAACTGGGCAGGAAACGTAGCGTCCGGGACCTTGATTGAGGTGGTTGTGGTGGTTATTTTGGTTTTGTTTTAAGACGAAGTACATCTAGGCAACCATTCTTCCTGAAAAAATTACGCGGAAACAAAAAAAAGCGAAAAGAAAATAACAATTATTTGATGATAATAATAATAATAATAATAATAATAATAATAATAATAATAATAATAATAATAATAATAATAATAATAATGGTTTTACGTCCCACTAACTACTTTTACTGCATTTCTGAGATGCTGAGGTGCGGAATTTAGTCCCTCAGGAGTTTTTACGTGCCAGTAAATCTATCGACACGGGGCTGACGTAATTGAGCACCTTCAAATACCACCAGACTGAGCCAGTATCGAGTCTGACTAACTGGGGTCTAAAGGCCAGCGCTTCAACCATCTGAGCCACTCAGCCAGGCTTAAAACTATTCGACGAAGGAGTTTGAAAATGAATTAAAAATTAAGCCGATATGGACATAAACATATCAAGAGAGAACTTCATTAATCCGCTCTCATACATAAAGCGAATGACTAGTATGAGTTCGCGTGTTTCGTGCAGGTGGAGGTTACGTCTTGGGTCAGAGAGATGGGCGCACTCTGTGAGGATGTGGGCCACAACCACTATTGAGGTACTATTCTCGCTAGCATTTGCATGGTGTAAAAATGAGATCCCGTGGAAAACAGTCCTGAGTATTCCCAACGGCGGAGTTCCAACCGTACATCTCCCGATTGTAAACAAAACTCTTCGGCTTTGGGTTACAAAACTACCTATGTTCAAGGTAACCTTATCAAAACAATTTAGCCTTCCTCTACAGTGCCTATCTTCTGCTCTGCCTTTCACAGCTGCTAACTTCTCTCCTCTTCATAATAATCCACTTTAAAACTCGTTGGTGGTGGTGATTATTGTTTTAAGAGGAAGTACAACTGGACAACCATCCTCTATATAACACCAATCAGAATGAAAAAACGGAAGGGATCCGACACTTCAAAAACTGGAGGTATCGGCCAAAGCAAGACAAGGGCCAGGAAGGACGTGAAAATGAGACTCCCTAGCCCTCGGAAACCTAATAGCGTCGGGGTAGGAAAAGAACAAGAGTTGACCAAGGGATGTCGGATAGGATAGATGAAAGTGAGGAGCCTGGTACGTAAGTGGAAGAAATTATAGAGAACTCATCTCAGGGCCTGGTGGTCGTCAACCCACGCTCCCAAGTTGAGAGTCCCTGGGGTCTCTTTTAGTCGCCTCTTACCAAAGGCCGGGGATACCGTGGGTGTTATTCTACCGCCCCCATCCACAGGGGGATTAAAACTCTCATCTTCCTCTAGTCCTATAATTATTGTACAGCCCATCTCCCGTCCACTCTTTCAGTTTCCATCATCATTCTAAGTACTAAATTAGACTTTCAAATATTAACGAACAAATATGATGGATTAATATACTGAGAACTGGCCGGAAAAATAATGCTCTTGGTTGTTAAGTAAGGTAGACTGAATGAAGGACATGGGCATCGAATGTATTCGATTCCAGCATTTGGGTGACCTCTGGGCAATGATCGACTCTGCTAAACCTTCAAAAACGGCAGCCTGACCATCTTCCTGAACTTTTAGTTTCAAACACATTTCTGTAAGGTAACGGTGGTGGTGGTGATTGTTGTTTTAAGAGGAGGTACAACTGGGTAACCATCCTCTCTGAACAAATTAGGTGGAAACAAAAATGAAAATGCACGTTTGAACTATGTATTAAACGGAGGAATTTGAAGATGATTTTTTAAAAATAAAAATGATAATATTAAGCCGAAAAGGGCACTGAACACTTGAAATTTAGAACTCCTTGATTAGTCCACTCTCACACACAGCGAATGACAAGATCAGCATATTCCCGCCATCGGCTATTAAGGGTTGGAGTGTCTCCTGCAGACCGGCGTTCCGTCTTAGGCCAGAGAGGTCGGCACACACTGTGAGGATGTGGACCACGGTGAATTCGGCAACACAAGAACA
The DNA here is from genome assembly GCF_040414725.1 of Anabrus simplex. NCBI lineage: Eukaryota > Metazoa > Arthropoda > Insecta > Orthoptera > Tettigoniidae > Anabrus > Anabrus simplex. Next base: position 111,648,010 of record NC_090268.1, read on the forward strand.
CACTGGGGGTTCTTCCCTCTTCAGGAGGTAAGAGTGTAGATCTTCCATGACTATCCTCAGCCTACATAAAACTACGGCTTTTCTCCGTGAGGGCCGGAAGGAGGACCGCTACACGGCAGTTGTCTTCCTAATTGCTTTCAGCTTGTTGGGAGTTTGGATAGGTAGCCAATTCGACTCCGAGGATGCCAATATGGTTCGACGTAGTTGAGAACAAATATCATTAGCAGATACATTTTTGCTGTACGTCTTTTACTTATGTAATTATGGGAAAGCCCTAAAGAACCCTGGTACTAAAGACAACGAATAAGCTACGAGACATGATGATGATGCTTGTTGTTTAAAGATGCCTAACATCTAGGTCATCGGCTCCAACTAAGAGAAAAATAGGGTGATTGCATAGCCAACGTTAACGTATAAGGCTCAAGGTAAACCTCGCAAAGCAAATTAAGATCCTTATTTACAGCTGGAAGACTTCCTTGCCATGGTTTACGACGTCCCATCCGTCGTGTTTCATAAGTAGCGAATGAATTAGGTAGCATTGAATTCAATCTACCACTTTTCCCACAGCTTGTGCGGTCACGAGTGCGAACTGTGTAGTACATATGGTTGTGACCCTGTTTTACGGCCGGATGTTCTTCCTGATGCCAAATTTATATGGAGGAATGTAATCACTAATGCGTATTTCTGTAGTGGTTGGTAATGTGATGTGTTGCCTGAATATGAGGATAGTGTTGATAAAAACACAAACAACCAGTCCCCGAGCCAGAAGAATTAATCACACGCGATTAAAATCCCCGACCTGGCTGGGAATCGAAGCCGGGACCCTCTGAACCGAAGGCCTCAATGCTGTCCATTCAGTCAAGGAGTCGGACTAGCACTGAATTCAATCAAAAAGGAATAATTATTTTATGGTCCGGTTCCATGGGCAAATGGTTAGCGTGCTGGCCTTTGGTCACAGGGGTCCTGGTTCGATTCCCGGCAGGGTCGGGAATTGTAACCATCGTTGGTTAATGTCGCTGGCACGGGGGGCTGGGTGTATGTGGCGTCATCATCATTTCATCCTCATCGCGACGCGCAGGTCGCCTACGGGTGTCAAACCAAAAGACCTGCACCTGGCGAGCTGAGCATGTCCTCGGATACTCCCGGCACTAAAAGTCATACGCCATTTCATTTCAATTCGTTTATGGAAAAGCACCCAACTGACTTTCAATTTTATTTGCTTGTGATTATCCTAAGCTGAGGACAAGTCACGACAAGTGGTGGTGGTGGTGATTATTGTTTTAAGATGAAGTACTACTAGGCAACCATCCTCTACATAACAATAATCAGAGAGAAAAAAAATGGAATGGATCCGCCACTTCGAAAAATGAAGATATCGGCCAAAGAAAGCAAGGGCCACAAAGGGCGTGAAATTGAAAGGCTCCCTAGGCCTCGAGTGCTCTAATAGCGTCGGGGTCGGAAAAGAACATGAGTTGACCAACGAAGGCCGGATAGGATAGATAAAAGTGAGGAGCATAGCTCAAGTAGGTGGAAGCAATGCCAGGACTCAGCTAAATACCCCGTGGTCGCCATCCCACGCTCCCGAATTAAGAGCCCCTAGGACCCCATTTAGTCGCCTCTTACGACAGGCAGGGGATACCGCGGGTGTTATACTACCGCGCCCACCTACAAGGGGAAGGCACGACAAGGCACGTGTTGCAATTTTTTAAAATTATAAAATTCACATTTATGTCCGACTTGTTGGCTGAATGGTCAGCGTACTGGCCTTCGGTTCAGAGGGTCCCGGGTTCGATTCCCGGCCGGGTCGGGGATTTTAATCGCTCCTGATTAATTCTTCTGGCTCGGAGACTGGGTGTATATATCCGTCCCAACACTCTCCTCATCATATTCAGACAACACACTACACTACCAACCACCACAGAAACACGCAATAGTGCTTACATACCTCCATAGAGGGTTGGCGTCAGGAAGGGCATCCGGCCGTAAAACAGGGCCAAATCCATATGTGCGACGCAGTTCGCACCCGCGACCCCACAGGTGTGGGAAAAGCGGCAGGAAAAGAAGAAGAATAAAATTCACATTTATACTTAACTTCAGGGTTTCATTAGAGGAGGTACAGTACTTTACAGTACTTCAGTTCTAGCTCAACAACCATTTACTGTGTGTGCTTGTCAAGGTAAACAAGACAGTTTATACGTAACGTATCATGGTAGCAACAAGCCAAGTTCAATTGTGCATTGCATAATCAATGAAAAATATTATAATGTAATCGACAGGTCAAGTAGAAAAAACTATTTTATACACAGTACAGGCCTACATGTAAATCCCTATTTTCTTGGAAGCTTGATTGTTCAACCTGGTTGTTTAAATACGAACTATTAAATAAAATTGCAATGTCTTTTCCCGACTCCATGGCTAAATGGTTAGCGTGCTGGCCTTTGGTCACAGGGTTCCCGGGTTCGATTTCCGACAAGGTCGGGAAGTTTAACTATCACTAGTTAATTTCCATGGCACAGGGCTTAACTTAAGATCAAGTGTAGTTTCTGTGCGTCTTATCTCCATCTATATTTATGTTAGAACTAAGCTCCGTTTGTGGTTTCTCGGCAGTATTTTTGACAATGCATTAAGTGTTCAGTGTGTTATCTAGAGAGTTTGTGATCGCTTATCACCTATTTTAGGCATAAATACGTATTTCTAACTGTATCAGCCATATTGTTTTTTGAGTGCATTCGATCCATAGATAACACTACGAGGAGAGGCACTTGATATATAGGTTTTCATTCTTTGGCTTAAGTGTCAGCCATTTTGTTTGACTTGCCACTTGCTACCGATACCACGGTAGTCATGGAGAAGATAGACGCTATGTATGACCTCCCCGATGTTCCTAATGCACAGAGTCTACACTTCTGATTGCGGGGACAACGTTGCTCAACGTCCGTAGGTTATACCTGAAATTTCCCTACATATGTCCTCCGGGTGGTGCCAACTGAGCAAAAACACTGGTTGCCAGGACCTCCTGGCATAAATCACATCATACAATGGAATGTAAGTCTTTGACAAGTTCTTCTGAGGTCCCACTGTCCCACTGTCTAGAAAGTTAGGTCATGCCTGACGATTTGTCAGTTGAATATAGAATGTATTAGTCGATCTAGATTACACAAGATCTTGGTCGATAACAACGTTGACATAGCCCTGATTCAAGAAATACACGCAGGAGATACCGAATTTCTTTCAAGAAGCTCATGCCTTGATTTGAATTACTAGGTGCCACCTAAGACAAGATCTACGGTATTGCAACAACGAACCAATAAAGGAAATGCATATGTTATTTCCATTAGTTCTGATTTTGGTATCCATGAGATTGTTTTCAAGATAGGAGAAGTTACTGTGGTTAATATTTATAAACCTCCGGGGAGTAACTTGGTCTGCGCATGTACTCCATACTCATAGTCATCCTACGATATATGTGGGAGATTTCAATAGCCACCATGAAATGTGGAAAATTCTCGCAATGATGATAATGGAATAGCTTTGGTTGATTGGACTGAACAACACAACCTCAATCTTGTTTTTGATGCCAAAGATTTATGTACATTTCGGTCCGCAGACCATAATGACCTGTTATTGTCTCGTCCGATAATAATCTCCAACCCTTGCCAATGTCGAGGCAGGTTATGGCAGACTTTCCACACAGCCAACATCGACCAATTCTTCTGGAAATGGGCCACAGTATCCAAATAATAAGGTCCTTTTCACACTCTAGATGGAACTTCAAGAAAGCTAACTGGACACTGTTCTCGGAAAACCTTGATAAATGCGTCGGTTGGATTCCTCCCATAAGGTACAATGTGAGAAACTTTATGAGAAATTCTGTGTAAGTAACGACCGAGAAATAGCTGATGAACTGCTATGCCAACTCTAAGTGGACAGAGACTGTTAAATCCATGGACTTCAAAAAATCAAGTAGAAAGGCCTGGTCTCTCCTTAGGAAGCTTGGCGGAGGCAAACCACCACACCGTACTAACGGAGCTATTACACCTAATCAAATTGCGTCCAACATATTCAACACTTCAAGAGCTCCTCAAAATAAACAACACAGACCAAAGTTAAGAAGGAGAGAGCTCAGGACAATATGCACCTCGAATTCTGAATATTCCACTCCATTCACTCCAGAAGAAGTTACAATAGCATTGAAAGATATGGACGCAGGGAAGGCTGCAGGTTTCTATGGTATTCATCCAGAAAAATGATATGGCTTGCTAAATTTTTCACATTCTTCTATCAGGCAATATATCACATGAATTAAAGAGGGCAAAAGTTATTGCTATTCTTAAACCTGGAAAACCTAACAACGAACCTCAAAGCTATAGACCCATTGCTCTGCTTGACGTATAAACTTTTGGAAAGAATGATTTATAACCGCATTTGCCATATCATTTTCAAAAACTTATCTGTTGAACAAGCTGGTTTCTGCCCGCACCGAAGCTGTGCAGATCAGATCCTTTCTATGACAACATTCATAGAGGCTAATTTTCGGAAACACCAGAAAACTTCAATTGCTTTCGTTGATCTAACAGCAGCATATGATACTGTTTGAAGACAAGGATTGATTCTCAAACTTCTACGAATCATTGCATGCCTGCACACTGGACATCTTATTAACAACATGCTCATAACAGGAACTTCCTGGTTCAAATCGGTAATAGTATGAGCTCACTGAGGCATCTTAATAATGGTCTCCCACAAGGTTCTGTGCTGGCTCCCCTTTTGTTGTGTTTAAATATAGCAGATATGCCAGAGACCACATCTAGGAAGTTTGGGTACGCAGATGACTGGGCCCTTGCTGTTAGCCACATAGACTTCGAAGTTACCGAGGATATTCTAACCAGAGACCTATCTACTATGGGGCTATACTTTCGTGACTGGAGGTTACAGCTCAGCGCAGCAAAGACAGTAGTTTCTTCGTTCCATCTCAAGAATAAACAAGCGAATAGAGAACTGAATGTTCACTTTGATGGCAGATTACTCTCACATACCAAGTATCCAAAATCTCTAGGAGTCATTCTAGATAGGACTCTAAGGTTCAAAGAACATCTTAAAAGATCTGCCGCCAGACTCAGGACAAGAAATAATATCCTGCAGAAACTGTGTGGCACTATGTGGGGGTCAACAGCTTCTACACTTCGGAATTCTGCCCTTGGACTGGTTTATCCCGTGGCTGAATAGTGTGCACCAATCTGGATAAACAGCGCTTATGTTAAGCTTGTTGATACTCAGCTCAACCAAACCATGCGTTTAATATCAGGGACAATCAGGTGTACTCCAACATACTGGCTACCGTCTTTAAGTCACATGCCACCTCCATCCGTAAGAAGAGAACAAGGACTTATCAAGGTGTACAATAATATATGCAACAATTCTTGTCTTCCTGTACATCTTGACCTCCCTTTTATTAACAGAAAGATACTTCGCTCTCACCACCCTTGCTGAAAGTAATTTCAGCATGAATGACAGCTGGAAGCAATTACTGAAGACCTCTGCAACACAAGAACAGCAAGCTATGCCACGCATCACAACTAAACCACCAGGTTTTGAGCTCGCCACAAAAATTTGGTGTACTCTAAACCGAATCAGAACTAATTGTGGTAGATGTGCAGACTCCCTTTATAAATAGAAGAAAATTCCATCTGCCGAGTGTAGTTGTGGTGCTGAAAGACAAACTGTTCAGCATATTATCCAAGAATGCCCTCTAAACAGCCTTCTCAGAAGATTCAGCCGAGTTCCTGATGGCTACTCAAAATGGTGTTAATTATGTAAGAGATACCAATCTGATATTGTGACTTAATGTGTTCAGACGTGTAAATAGCTCTAAAATACTTTTATTGTGATCTGATTGTAAACCATGCGATAAATATAGTCATCACGACGCGCAGGTCGCCTACGAGAGTCAAATCAAAAGACATGCACCTGGCGAAGCGAATATGTCCTCGGACACTCCTGGTACTAAAAGCCATAGGCCATTTCATTTCACACGGCCTTTAGTACATTTCTTTGTCCGTATACAGCAGTCTCGGTTATCGGACAAAATCTGATGAGGTCGGATACACGAAAAGACAAGATAATGCGAACATTTGTAATCAATATAGATATTACTATTAAAAAACAATCAAATACCTATTTTATTTCGTGAATTCAAAAGTTAAAACAAAATACGCATGAAGCCGCATGGGATGTACTATAAGCTACACACAAATCTCTTCGTTAGAAGAGAAAGAAACATTTAAACACAGACTATACGGAGAACATATTGTACATAGAATACGTATTCGAACTAATAATCCAAAGAAATCAGCGCGTTAAATTTATACTGCACGTTATCGCAAAAATTGTGCCGGCAGCCGCAAGCTGTATGCAAGCTCACAGCTGCACGCCTCTAACCGCACGTCCAACTCACTCGATAATAATAATAATAATAATAATAATAATAATAATAATAATAATAATAATAATAATAATAATAATAATAATTATTATTATTATGTTGAAACGTAACATTTGAAACGAGGAATTTTGATTCAAATTGGGCCTCTGGCTTGCATCCCGCGTTTTGTGAGGGTTGGCAGCCGTGAATTAGTTTGTTTTCGCGCGGAAGACTTGAATGAGTGAGATGGTACTGGTCAATTACAAAGAAAGAGTGATGAGGAAAGAGTACTATGCCGCCCCCCCCCCAAAAAAAAGACCTGAGAGTCCACCGGCCGCCAACTGCTGTACACCGAGCTCGATAGCTGCAGTCGCTTAAATGCGGCCAGTATCCAGTATTCGGGAGATAGTGGGTTCGAACCTCACTGTCGGCAGCCCTGAAGTTGGCTTTCCGTGGTTTCCCATTTTCACCCCAGGCCAATGCTGGGGTTGTGCCTTAATTAAGGCCATGGCCACTTCCTTCCCACTCCTAGCCATTTCATGTCCCATCGTCGCCATAAGAACTATCTGTGTCGGTGCGACGTAAAGCACCTTGTAAAAATAAAAATAAAAAACTGCTGTACATAGTGACATAGCGTCTATATTCTTCATCAAAAGTACAAATAATGTACGTAAATTTCTCCGCTGCACGGAAAAGGATAGAATCATGGATATGTTTTTGGGCTGAGAAGACGAGATGGTGGTGGTGGTGGTGATTATTGTTTTAAGAGGAAGTACAACTAGGCAATCATCCTCTATATAACACTAATCAGAGAGAAAAATGCAAGGGGTCCGACACTTCGAAAAATGAAGGTATCGGCCAAAGGAAGACAAGGGCCACGAAGGGCGTGAAAATGAAAGACTCCCTAGCCCTCGCAAACCTAATAGCGTCGGGGTCGGAAAAGAACAAGAGTTGACCAAGGGAGGTCGGATAGGATAGATAAAAGTGAGGAGCCTGGCACAAGTAAGTGGAAGCAATGCCAGGACTCAGCTGAGGGCCCCGTGGTCGCCAACCCACGCTCCATAGTTCAGAGCCCCTGGGGCGGCCAAAGGAAGACAAGGGCCACGAAGGGCATGAAAATGAAAGACTCCCTAGCCCTCGCAAACCTAATAGCGTCGGGGTCGGAAAAGAACAAGAGTTGACCAAGAGAGGTCGCATAGGATAGATGAAAGTGAGGAGCCTGGCACAAGTAAGTGGAAGCAATGCCAGGACTCAGCTGAGGGCCCCGTGGTGGCTAACCCACGCTCCAAAGTTCAGAGCCCTTGGGGCCCCTTTTAGTCGCCTCTTACGACAGGCAGGGGATACCGTGGGTGTTATTCTACCGCCCCCACCCACAGGGGGAGAGAGAAGACGAGAGAGCGAGTACAGATTCTTTGGCTGCTCCCCTTTTAGTAGCCTTTTAAGACATGCAGGGGTTGCAGATAATGGATCCTTTCATTCCACCCACAGAGGAGAATGTGTTTCGATAAATGACAGCTGATCCAGCACAGAACCTATCACATGATAGCCGTACCACTGCCTTCGTGATGTCCAAGCCGTACTGTAACGAGCGCGGGAAAGCAATCAGCTGATCGTTAGGGGGGAAGTTTAGCACAAGAGTTAGTAGAGTTAAACATAGATTTTCGCAGTTTTATTGAAATTTTTAACGATGGCCGCATGTTCACTCAGATATATGTGAGAATGAGTCGTCATCGACTGCATTATTAAGTGGAAAGTCGTTAATTAGTGAAGAAAACTTAGTGTGAGCGTGTATTTATGTGAAGCTATAGGTTAAGAAAATCGTTCTTCAGTGTTTTAATTTTGTAGTTTATTTGTGTAAAGTTATATTTATAGTGTAAAATTAATTGAGTTAGTGCATTCTGTGTTTTATTATTAACCACGAATTGTATATACTTGAATTAAGATGATCAGTGAGGGAGATCACCATGCCTAAGAGTTGCTGTGTGCCTGGCTGCAAAGCCAATTAAACAATGAGAGTACACTCCGGTATTTATGTTTCCTTCTGATGAAGAACGCGTTAAGTTATGGAAGAAGGCTATTCCCAGGGAAAATTTAATAGTTAATCACAACACAGTTGTGTGTATCAAGCACTTTCCTGAAAATCACATCCTGAGAGAAATAAGAGTGTCCCGTCCAGATGGTGAGTTAATTTTTTTTATTATGTTATAAACATGGGTAACATTAGGTAGGCCCTATATTTTTATGTAATCAGACCTATGGCTTATCTGAATTCGGTGTATTTGAACATGCAAGTCTTATTTATGAGTATCACCTAGCTCGATAGCTGCAGTCGCTTAAGTGCGGCCAGTATCCAGTATTCGGGAGACAGTGGGTTCGAACCCAACTGTCGGCAGCCCTGAAGATGGTTTTCCGTGATTTCCCATTTTCACGCCAGGCAAATGCTGGGGCTCTACCTTAATTAAGGCCACGGCCGCTTCCTTCCCATTCCTAGACCTATCCTGTCCCATCGTCGCCGTAAGACCTATCTGTGTCGGTGCGACGAAAAGCATATAGCAAAAAAAAAAAAAAAAAGTATCAAACAGCATGTAAATCTCATCTTCTGACAGATTCAGATCTTATTTATGAATTACCTCCAGAAGTAAGATATCTGAATTTCCTAAATCGAAGGGGCTTAAAGTATCCATCAGACATGTCAATAGAACTTGGAATTGAGGTGTACAAAGTATTTTGTTTGTTAGTGTCAGATACATATAAGATGGAATTTCTAAATTCAGACGATCCTAATTGTGTCACAAAATCCTTGGCTTTGGAGTCAATGCAGTTGGCAGATTCCCTAGTCATTTGTGACTGCGGAAAGAAATTGGAAGAGCTGGCCGGACAATGTAGGCCTAGGCTATATATATTTGGGTGAATATATTTTTAAATAACTTTCCCAAAATTCACACCGACTTGTGTATTCAACAATGTGCTTCAAAGAGAGCAGACCTACTCCATACTGGTGTAACTTCCTGTAAGAGGTCCAGGAAAGCTGCAGTGTTCATGGAGTGGAAACAGTGAGGTACAGAAATAATTTATATTTGTAATACATAGTAATGGTAATTGGCTGCATGTTTTCTGTCAGTGTGTATGATGTGAATGTTCCAGTTGACCAGAAAATGGATAAAATCGCAAGAATATGTCTCAAAATTGTTAGGCTGTACTCACGCAAACGCACGTATATACGCGAGGAATAGAACGTTACGGAGAATGTCAGAATAAACAAATATTTGAGGATAGGTTTTGGTTTTATAAGGTGTTAACAGTTCTTTTAAGTAATTTAAACGAGTGTGTTATTCAAGCGGAGCGTATGCCTATCGCCTTCAAGTCCCCCCCCCCAAAGCGTGACGTCATCAGAGGTACAGTACGGCCTGGACATTACGAAGGCAGTGGCCGTACCTAACGGCGGAAAACTATCGATAGTTATCGATAGCGACCACTATCGTCTAACATCGACAGTCAGTTTCTTATTATCGATAGTCAACGATCTTTTTCTTTCTTCCCCCCCCCCCCTCAGTGGCTTATTTGATGTGCTAACAGAAATTATTGTACACTGTTTTCAGTTAACTGGTGAGGAGTTTGTTCCAATTCAAAGGTGTGCATTTAAGTATCTCTGTGTACATGCGACTTCAGTGCCGGCAGAAAGACTATTTAGCATTTTAGAAGGTGAGATTCTCCATTCAACCTAACCTTAGTTTAGTTGAGGCCAATACGGGACAAAAAAATTAGATTTATAAGTTGTCAGAGATTTTATGTAGGCGAGAGAAGATAAGTCACATTTTTTGTCAAAGCCTTCATGAAAGCAACTGAAAACCTTCCCGACATCTGTTGAGAATGCTGTAAAATATGTTCCAAAGAGATTACAATACCCGAGAAAATGTTGGCGATCGCAAAATGAACACTGCAGCTGAACGAGAATTTCTCGGGCGGTCACGTTATGGGCAAGCGCGTGCAGCCCGAGAATGTCTCGGACGTGCCACTGAAGAGATTCATGAGTGATTCCGATTTGAATTTCAGAAATTACATAGCATGAAATAATTGTGCTTTATACTGATATTCTGTGGATTGTGTTCTATAAATATTCTTTTTCAGGCATAATGACATGATTCGTTCCACTTTTTGAAAACTACCGATTACTATCGATAGTACAACTCATAATATCGGAAAATATCGATGGCAATTACTATCGATAGTTTTCAGTCTCTAGCCGTACCTATAATCACTGCCTTCGTGATGTACAGGCCGTACTGTACCTCCGATGACGTCACACAAAGAGGCGAACTGTTTCCTCCGTCCGACCCGTGTAATGCAAGGGCGTGATGCGTCTGTACCTTTTGTAATTATGAAATATTTACAAATGTTGTATTAATATTACAGGTAAGATTACTAAAACCTATAATCGCATCATAAGTCGTAAGTTAGGTTATGTAATTTTAGGAGAAGTAGGTTTGAAGTGCGATCTACGCGGTCAAAGCTTCAGTGTTTTACTCGTCAATGTACCCAACAAATAATTATTATGCATTAATACAAATATGGAGACAACAAACGTGCAATAATAAATTTTACTTCTATACCTCTAGATGGCCATAAATACAGTAGCTTTCTTGCTTTGTTTTAATTGTAAACACTTCTGACAGTATCCTTAGAATACTTCCTTGAGACCCTTTCTTCAATACAAATATTTGTATCACTTTTTGTTTAGGAATAGCCCATGTTTTCCCAAATATTAATGCACTGATCATCCAGATCTATTAGTTACTTCCCACATTCACGGAATCTGCCGAGTAATGGTTCTTACTCGCATTAATTTTGGGGAGAAAAGGCAGCGCGTACTCAACATTACGAACCCAAGAAATAACCGTATGAAGGTCCCATTGGTTACTGTCCACTTTTATACTTGTTCTGTACCAACAATAAAAAAGCTCTGCTGAAAATCTGTGAAACAAGAAAGTCAAAAGCAGAACTCATCATCAGCTCTGGAAAATGAGTGAAACATACACCTTTATTCTCCGTAATAGTTATTTTTTCGGTTGGGATTTTCGTTTTTCATAAAGGTTACCTGCCTCTATACGAAGAGAATGAAAATGTTAATGTCTATTTACTTGTATAGTTGTATTTTCGCCGTGATACGCACAAGTTATCAGCGTTGTGGCAAATGCGAACTTTCGCACACTGTATTTAAATTTGTACCACATTATATTTCCACAAAATCGTGTTATACGATAACAATTAAATGAATAAATTACACGAGAATTATTACGTCCCTTGAATTTACATTATCTACCACGTGAAGATACCATGGCTAACCTAAACTATGAGGACTCATTACCTTAATAACAGCTGTTTACGTAAATCCTGATGGGATTTAAAGATAAAAACATGCAATATATTTAAATATAAATTTTTGTCTCTCAACGGTCACAATTATCCTAAGAATGCCCCCAATCCTTATGGATTACATTCACAAGTACAACTTGTAACATTCACTTGGCTCGCCTCAATCTATCAGCTGATGGGCTTGGCGCGCTTTCTACAGTACGGCCTGTATATTACGAAGGCAGTGCTATAATCAAGATCTACGTAGATCCAACAAAATGCTCACTGATTTAGCACACAATCTTATGGTCATAAATATTCGCAAGGTACGTATTTAAGGTACGTTTTTTAGAGGCAAATCCAGTGATAATCACTCCGCGATTGTTGCTTAGCGATCATTGTAGAGGGCCCCTTTTCTAAGTTTGAATGTTATAATTTTCTTACATGCGATGATCGCTAGAGTCGCTAGCGTCGATTGTTGAGCGGCTGTAAACGCCTGTTCTAGGAGCAGGCCGCAGCATTCTTCGATTGGACTCACTCGAGAACGGATCGCTGTAGTCAGCTCTTGCACTCGTCGACTTGGTCATATTGGCCAGCGCTCTCAAAAAAATCAATCAATACTGAACTGCATTTAGGGCAGTCGCCCAGGTGGCAGATTTCCTATCTGTTGCTTTCCTAGCCTTTTCCTAAATGATTTCAAAGAAACTGGAAATTTATTGAACGTCTCCCTTGGCAAGTTAATCCAATCCCTAATTCCCCTTCCTATAAATGAAGGTCAAGAGTTCTCTGATTGGTTGCCTCGGCTGCCCAGCAGCCCAATCATCTGGAAGCATTTAGAGCAAATTTGTCAGAGCCTGTAGGCTGTAAATTGTGCCTCTTGTCGTGGAGACACCACTAATCAACTGTACCTGACGCACATTTACTTCTGAAAGGCACACCTCACTTCAGAAACGGGTCCACCCTCGGGTGTGTGACCCCCCCCCCCCCCCTCTAGCCAGTATTGGCCGGCCTTCGGGCCCTTGGTCTTCACTATGGCGCTTAGAGCTTACGATTAGGTAGGCCTTTACCCTACATTACACGTCTTTTCTCTTGAAATCTGGGCACACCATACATATATACCGCCACTATGTCGCATTCCTCGGACATTGGCACTCACTCACACTCACACTATGAGTCTTGTGATAACCGCCTGCCTTCATCTTTCGAAGGTGACGGGCAAGCCTCGCACAATGCATCCCCAGATGTTCCCCCGGACTACGTCTACTACATTGACTGCCGCGGACTTGAAAGCTCTTCATTATCAAGAATATCTTAAAACCAGAACTGCGAAAACTACTAAATCGACCATACCTGCCAAACCTCCTACATTTAAAACTGGGATTGAAGCCAGTCACTCTCAGCGGCTTAAACTAGCAGATCAGTTGTCCAGGGTTCCTGACCCTAAAGGTTATGTCAAACAGCAACGGAAGAAATCTCTCTCTGCTTCATCGCTTGCTGCACCTTCACCCTCAGTTGCTGATACCCCTGCATCCTCCAGTCCACCAAGCTCTCCGCGATCAAAAGCCACACGCTCACATATGGATGCCCAGGGTTTCGTCTATCCTCCACCGAAGAAGACAGCCCGCTTATCTGCTACTCCGAACATTACTCCGACTGAAACAACTAACTCTTTCCAGCAAATTTTAGCTGAAGCCATGGATGTGGCACAAGTTACTGAGCCCCCTCCTCCTGCTTCTGCTCCACCACTTGTTCGAAAGCCGCCGTCCATTACTCTTCAAGATGACCTTCTCTCTTATGCTCAACGCCGCGCCTTTCTTACAGCAAATATTCATGGTACCTTCACGGCGCGGATTATCCGTCGCGGCCTTATTCGCTACTATACTGACGATAAGGCTGATTATTACAATGTCATCAAGGCCCTTAAGCAAGGTAAGGTAAACTTCTTTACCCAGTCTGCTGAGCCTCCCAGTACCTTCTCTGTCATCATTCGGCATTTGCCGATTGACACTAATCCCGATGATATTACTACCGCCCTCACGGATATGAGGTACCCCGTTTATCAAACTGTCCAACTCTTCAAAACCTACAGTACTCCCACTCCTGATGATCCCCAAACTATTGTCAAGGAACGTAAGAAGATTCCTCTCTACTCGGCTACCATCAAAGCCACTAACACTGCAAAAAAGATCTATGATGAGACGACTCTCTTGGATCTTAAAGTTACCTATGAGAAGCCTAAAACCCCTCTTGGTCCTCCACTCTGCAAACGTTACCAGCGCACAGACCACACACAAAAGAATTGCTACATGCCTCCTCGGTGTGTTAAGTGTCATGGTCCACACAGTACCGCTGAATGTCTTGTTACTACCCCTAGCGAGTTCAAGTGTGTAAATTGTCAAGGTAATCACACTGCCAACTTTAAGGGCTGTCCGGCTATTGTCCGAGCAACTCAAAGTCGAGCCAACGCTGCTAAAAGACAGGCTCCAGCCTTCTCACTTCGTTCAGCAGACTTTCCACCTCTCCCTACGTCGACTCAACTGTCCTATTTCACACAATCTTCTCCTGCAGGTGAACCTCTCTCACAGCCTATCATACCAGCCTCTCAATTGCAGCCAGACTCTGGTGGTTCTTCTGAACTGCCTAGTTCTCTCTCTACCCGCTTACAGTCCTCGCACCTTGTTCCTCAGCATACTCTTACTTCCCCTCAACCCACTTCGCTTCCCTCTACTCCTCTCGTCTGCAATACCCCGACTACTACCTCTCTTCCTACACCTCATCAACAATACCCCTCTACCTCTAAATATCCACCTCTTCCTCCTACGCGACATGAAGCGGTTCAACTCCTTGTGACCATGCCCCCTGAACATCAGCATGAACTTCTCATGCATCATCTTCGGCTCTCTGGAATTGCCCAGCGCATCAATAACATCCTTCTTGATCTCCTATACCCACCTCCGGGTATGACCCTTGAGCAAGTCATTTATCGCCACTTAATTACTTCAGCTAATGGGTACTAATACACATTTGGCCTTTACCCCCCTCTCGCTTACGCACAACTTCATCACATTATCCTCGTCTCCTTTTTTGGAATTCTCAAGGCATTCGCAATAAGAAGGAAGAATTTCATCATATACTCCGGTCGCACTCCATTGACATTGATCTTGTCAGTGAGACTTTTCTCAAACCGAATGTTAAATTCTCCCTTCCAGGCTATAAAATCATTCGAGAAGATAGGGTAGGTGATGGCGGGGGCCTAGCCATCATACTCAAGCCTCATCTCACGTACAGTGACTTTCTCCTTCCTACCCTTCAGGGCATGGAAGCTCTGGCTATCAAATTATATACTAAACACGGGCCTCTGGTCTTAACAACAGTCTATCGTCGTCCAAAACTGAAACTTTATCCTTCTTCTCAATCATGGCTACCCCACTATTGTGGCTGGCGATTTCAATGCTAAAAACACGCTATGGCATTCTCGCTTAACAAATGAATTTGGCCGCCAAATTCTCGATTTCTGTTCGCACAAAAACACCTTAGCTCTTGGACCCACTGAGCCCACATATGTCCCCTATCAAACTAACTTTGCCCCTGATGTTCTTGACATTGCCCTTATTCATGATTTTCCTCATCATATTGACTTGGAAACCCTCTGGGCGACGGATTCAGATCATAATACAGTCTTGTTGACTACTGAATCTGAGTTGCAATTCCAGCGCAAACCGTCTACTAATGTCATTAATAATGTCATACTAACTGGAACACTTTCCGCAACCTCATGAATGGCTACGTTAATGATCTCAACCTCAATCTCTCGACATCTGTAGTCCTTGATCGCGCTGTCTCTACCATCACTCAAACCATTCGCACTGATGCCAACGCTGCTAAAGTACCTCCATTGTCTCGCCCCGTGGCCAGTCTCCCTGAGCGAATACTCACCATTATAAAACTTAAAACCATAGCCCGAGTTCGCTGGCATCGGACCCGCCTTCCTCAGCATAAGCGGAATTACAACATTCTCCGCCGTCGTTGTACGGAGGAGATCTTAGCCCATCGTAATGATAGTTGGAGCACTACCCTTACCAACTTAAGCGTCAAAGATCAAAGTATCTGGGGAATGGCTAAAGCCTTACGGCGGGCCCCCACACATATCCCTACTCTCACTGATGGACACACCACTGCCACTACTACCGAAGAAAAAAGCGACTTGCTTCCTGACACCCTTGAACAACAGTTTCGACCCAATGATGAACCCCAATATCCTGGGTTTACCACTGCTATTGAAGAAGAAGTCACTCACCTCCGACTGCAATTTGCGAATGGAACCTGTTCAGATGGCATGACGCCTGTCACCTACAAGGAACTTTACAAAATTATCAAAAAATTGCCCAAGGCCAAAGCTCCTGGCCCTGACGGCATTGGCAACCTCATCATTAAAAGTCTCCCGCCTCGGGTGCTTCATCTTCTTGTAAATATCTACAATGTTGCGCTTTCTATGGGTCATTTTTCTACCCCGTGGAAGCTTGCAAAAATCATTCCTATCCCTAAACCTGAAAAGCCCTCCACAGCTCCTTCATCTTATCGACCAATCAGCCTTCTGGATCATTTCGGCAAAATTCTTGAACGACTTATCTATAAACGCTTGCTTTCCACTCTTCCCTTTCATCACAAAATTCCGCCGCAACAATTTGGTTTTCGTACAGGGCATTCTACTGTCCAACAGCTCATTCGCCTTGTCAACTCCATTACTAAAACCCTTAACACTAAACGTGGTTGAGGCATAATTTTTCTTGATGTTGCCCAGGCATTTGACTGCGTATGGCATACTGGCCTCCTCTATAAACTCCATCTGCATGGTCTGCCATCATATCTGTGGAAACTCATTGATAACTATCTTGCCCATCGACTGTTTTACACGGAACTTGAGGGTGAAAAATCTTCCCATCGACCTATTAAAGCTGGTGTTCCCCAAGGCAGTATTCTTGGCCGCTATTTATATCTACATTACACTGCTGACACTCCAACCACTCTCAAAACTGAATTAGCCCTCTATGCTGATGATATTGCCTTAATGGCTGAATCTTTCATGCCTAACATTGTTACCCGACATCTTCAAGAGGCCTTAGATCATCTTCAGATTTGGTGCACCATGTGGCGGGTCAAAATTAATCCCTCTAAATCTAAAGCTGTTTATTATACCCTACGGTATGGCAGAAAACCCACTAGCAATCTCCAGTTTTCCAAGCACCCCATCCCTTGGAGCACTGAAGCTACATATCTTGGAGTCACGTTAGACCGTACTTTGACTTTCCGCTCGCATTTTAAAGATGTTCTTCTGAAATCCCAAAAGGCATTTGGTGCTCTTTACCGTCTTTTGGCCAAGAACTACAAATTAAACATTAATAACAAGTTATTAATATACAAAACTCTAATATCCTCCGTCACCCTCTATGCTTCCATTATATGGGGTACGGCCAAGCTCACCTATATTCAGCGGCTTCAAGTCTTCCAAAATAAGATCTTACGAATGATCGCTAATGTTCCCTCCCACATTTCCAACAAAACCATACGTGCCACTTTACAAATGCCCACTATTCGGCAACAAATCGTTTCCAGTGCTAAACATTTCTACCGCGCTCATCAGCATCACTCCAGTGATCTTATTCGCCGAATTCATGCTATAGATAGCAACGTCTACTATAAAAAAATGCATCCCAAAACATTACTCAATCCCATCACATTTTCTACTTTCTCTACCTTTCTTCCACTTTATTTCACTCTTCCCTCTCATGCATTTTCTCGTTACTTGTTTACACACTATTTCTTTCCACCTCTACCTGTTAGGACGGTCTCTTAAATGCTGCATGCCTTACACTCTTTATATACCACTTGCATCTTCTTCTCTTATTTCTTCTCACACACTCTTTCACTACCCATCATTATCGCAAGCTCTAAGCACCCTATTCAACAGGATTCAGAGACCCAGTAGGTCGGAAAATCCTAACTTTATCACTTACTTTTCTCTTTCCGGGGAAAAGTAACTCGCAATCAGGGATCGGATCTAGGAGCAATCACAGGCATTCAGCATCTCGACTCGGAACAGTAAACACGTATATTGAGAACGATTCTACGGAACCTCAGAAGGCCTTGAATCCGTCATCCATCAGCATGATCCTCGACTAAACCAGCATTCCCTGCCGTTAGCCGATACTGACTCCTGATTGGTCAACGTTAACTACGACCAGCCAATCATCATCATTCCCATCCTCACCGGTGTGTAGGACTATAATTTGTGCTTCTTGCCGGGGAGACACCCCATTAAAAACTGTTGCCTGAAGCAACTTATAGTTTTACACACTTCCTTCCCTTCCTACTTGGTCTACCTATTACGGTAATTGACCTCCTCCCTTTTCCAGCCCAATGTCTAGAAATAAGAATTACCTAGCACTCACCAGGACAACACCATCTCTACCCCCCTCTCCGGACTGGGTGAACCGAGTAGCTTCGACTGGCATGGGCTCTAGCGATGTTATACAACCACCAAGCTCACATCTACAATACAAACTTCAAGTCTATGAGAAATTAAAAGGTCATCCTCCTCCAGATCCTATCCAACTATCAAATTTAATCACCACTAATCCAGTGAAACGTCGTCCATCCTACAAATGTCACTCGCAACCTAAACTAATGCCTATTGCTCACGGTAAAATGTTTCGTAAAATTTGTTGTAAAATTAATTTTATAAAAATTTGGTGAAAAGAAGTTGTGTTGCTCACGGTAAAATTATTTTATGAAATCCGTGGAAGCATCAGTATGACCATCTATTAACTCACTTCTGAACTAATATGCGTATGTGCTGCCATCTATCGATAAACTTTTAAACCAAAATTCAGCTGTTCAACTTACAGTTTGTGTTTGAGAGTATGGCTCCAACTAACAAAGCGAAACTTAGTGCTTTAGCTGCAATTATGTGTTGTACAGTGATAAAAAGGAAGAAAAGAAATGCCAGGAAATATTGGACTCGGGATTGGATCAAAAGAAGAGAAGAAGGTAGAGGATTACTGTCCTTGGTCGAAAATTAGTTGAGGTTAGAAGACCAGCATTATATAGGAATTCGGCGATTGTGTTTTATGCCTCTCTTCTTGCATTTCTGTTGTGGTAAAGTGGCGTTTTAACTTCGTACAAATAAAGATATTTCTGGTATTCGTCAGTAAAACACTAACAGCTTCCTTAGTCCACCCGGATCCTGCCATTTTAGAAAGAAGTGTTTGTTTACAATTGAGCTTCCCAATCTTCTCACAACGTAGCGCCAGCATCATCGTGATGTCAGCTTCGCTGATTGGTTCGTTTCGTAAAATTAATTTTACGGAATAGAACATGTCCTATTTTATGAAAAGTTACATCAAAGGTTTTATAAAACTTGAATTTGAGCGTGAGCAACAGGCATAACTCCAGTTTTACTGCATAAAGCAAGCAGAAGAATTCTTAGAAAATGCCCGACGAAATATGACGATGAAAATGGATTTCAACTTCCATCACCCAAGAAAACAGCTAAGCGAACAACAAATCTCAACCAAACTCAACCTCTACCAACATCTAATAGTTTTTCATCCTTAGATACAAACATGGAAACCGTAACTGACACTGAATCTATAACAACTATTCCTTCTCAAAAGAAAACAGTTCCAGCCCGTCTACTAGAAGAATTCCACCTATTACCATCAGAAATGATCCTCTTTCTTACATGGAAAGAAGAAAATTTGTTTCAGACATTATACAAGGAAAGTTTACCGCCAAAATGCTCAGGAATCAAGTCGTTCAATTTAAAGTATCCAAGATCACAAAACTTTAACATCAGCACTCAAAGCAAATAATGTAGAATACTTCACTCAGTCTATCTAAAAAAGTGGTATTCTGACAGTCATACAGTACTACGGCAGCTACCACTCAACGCAGACATCAATGAAATTCGCTCAGCTCTCCTTGACAAAGGCGACCCGGTCTTAAAAGTAGTCCAACTTACCAAATCGTACAGAAACTGTAACATTGCTCATAACATCTTCAAAGAACTATACCTATTCGACCTTGAAGTTAAAGTAGAACGTCCAAGAAAATCACTAACTTCTCCACAATGCAAGCGATGCCAACGTACAGGACATTCAGCAAAAAATTGCAACCCAGCGCCAAGATGTGTGAAGTGCCCTGGGCCTCACGCAACTTCAGAATGTACCTTAATGAAACTACAAAATTTACCTGCGTTAATTGTGGCGCAAATCACACAGCTAATTACAAAGGATGTCCGGCGATCAAGAGAGCTAAACGACTCCCCAGACCTCAAGACACTCTTCCTTTAGATATTTCTAACTTACAACTTCTTCTAGATAAATAATTTCCTCCGTTACTTGTGCCTAAAGCAACCTCTCCTTTCACTCCTGCCCCTCAACAAAGTGCAAATACTAACATTACATCTTCCACTCAAAACAGAACAGCTAAAACCAACCCTGTATCTAGACCAACTGTTCAATGTTTCCAGTCATCAAAAACTAGTCAAACTAAATCCATCTCTTCTTCTAACACTAACCTTCCTTTTACAAGAGCAGGAGCTACTAAATATCTTCCTACTCTTCATCCCTATCAACAATATCAAACCTTAATAACTCATATCCAATCTACTAGCATTCTAGAACGCATAATTAACATGCTTCTAGACCTAATATATCCTCCAAAATCTTTAGAAGCTGTTGTTTATCAACATCTACTCCAAATTTCCATCTAAATTTCATCTTTCTTATAATTCCTAGAGATTTCTAACCCAATCAGAAAACATCTACCCCTTAGACATAGGCCACCTGCATTCAGGTTGCCTGTTCTACCCCTGCATACTAACTCAACTTTTTCCTATTGAATCTGCCTATATATTTTTAAATACTGGATGTCTTCCTTCCTTTTCCTTCCAATTCATATTGACATTAACATCTTTCTACCTGTCAAAAAGATATTATATAATTGTCTTTACTCTTACTTATCACAGTTGTACGCTTCAGGAGCCTCAAACAGTTAACATAAGATTAAGAGACCTGAGTACGGTCGGAGAATCTCACTTCCTTTACGCGGTCGCAATCAGAGCATACGCTCTAGGAGCAGTCATAATCGCTAGCGTTTCTTTGTGAATTCAGCGCATTTAATCATTGAAAAATATCTTCTCAGAATGCAAAGCTGCATTTTTCTGCTGAAGAAGGTGAAAAATTCACATAGAGTGAAAACATCCAGCATTATTTGATATGCAATATGAACTCTACCGTGAAAAGTTAGTGAAGGACAATATTTGGAAAGAGATTGCAGAATATGTGGAAAGATCAGGTAAGTTTAAAATATCGAATACCAAATAATTGTTTTTTAACACGCTCACGAAAGTAACTCAGTTAATAATTAATTATAGTCTGTTTTGCTCACGGGAAAGTTCTGCCATCCCACACTGTCCTCTCTAGAAAGGTAGTTTGTGAACGAATCGCTGATGGAAACCCGTCGTCGTTTGCAAATTTTCCAGTCCCGGCCAGACCAACGAGATTTTCTACTGTGAGGTCTTGAACTGTGTCAAATTTATCATACAATTCACGAAACTACAGATTGTATAAACTAATTTTTTACTGGTAAAGTGCTGCATTAACCGCAAAAGAAGCACACGTTTTGTGCCAACGATGATCGCTGGAGTCGCTTCTAGGAAAACGAAAAAT
Organism: Anabrus simplex; assembly: GCF_040414725.1. Taxonomy (NCBI): domain Eukaryota; kingdom Metazoa; phylum Arthropoda; class Insecta; order Orthoptera; family Tettigoniidae; genus Anabrus; species Anabrus simplex. The sequence goes on from NC_090268.1 coordinate 111,669,514, forward strand.
TTCGCTGCCTACCGTGACGTTACCGCATGTAAAGGGGCTTTCCCGTTACCCAGACGAAACGCCAAAAGCCCTGGTTTGTAGTTACTAATTACTCAAGACGTCACATCACCACGATCATTAGATTAAAGATTTAATCACGCACTTAGACCGGAACACAAATTTCGACTTCATTAGAGTGAAACAAACACGTATGCATGGCAGCAGGATGTTGGTACAGAAAATCACTTATTCTTTTCGTGTCGAACTTATGAGCCTCAAAGTGCTAAATTCTATCAGCAATTAATATATAATCATATTCCCTACCAAACAATATAGCTTGCTCCTGCAGTATCCGAGATTAAAATAATACCGGAATTTTTAGACAATTATTGCAAGTTACCCTCTAATTCATCATTAGTTTAACCTATGTTGACACCTCCTTTGGTCTTTTTAGTACTAAGTAGACCATAAGGGTTTCAGCAGAATGAATACTACAAACACATCTATTTTACGTCTCCCAGGCATTAAGGTGGTGGTGATTATTGTTTTAAAAGGAAGTACAACTAGGCAACCATCCTCTATATAACACTCATCAGAGGGAAAAAATGGAAGGGATCTGACACTTCGAAAAATAAAGACATCGGCAAAGGAAGACAAGAGCCACGAAGGGCGTGAAAATGAAAGACTCCCTAGGCCTCGCAAACCTAATAGCGTCGGGGTCGGAAAAGAACAAGAGTTGACCAAGAGAGGTCGGATAGGATAGATGAAAGTGAGGAGCCTGGCAGAAGTAAGTGGAAGCAATGCCAGGTCTCAGCTGAGGGCCCCGTGGTCGCCAACCCACGCTACTAAATTCAGAGCCCCTGGGGCCCCTTTTAGTCGCCTCTTACGACAGACAGGGGATACCGTGGGTGTTATTCTACCGCCCCCACCCACAGGGGGATCCCAGGCATTAATAATATCTAATAAAATTCAATCCGATATATAATAATAATAATAATAATAATAATAATAATAATAATAATAATAATAATAATAATAATAATAATAATTCAAATAAAAGCAACACTCTCTCAAAATAAACATAGCCAAGATCAAATAGAATGAGTACCAAGATATGATCAAAAGCTTCAAACGAACCAACCACAGCAATTGGTGACCGAGTACAGTGCGCAAGCAGGGCCCAATAAAGAATCAAGAAGAAGAAGACTTAATACAGTAGATGACGAACACTCGTTGATTCCTGGTTACAAAGGTGCCAATTTTCTGTCCTCGCTAAACTGATGACGTTAATTTCAGATAGACCCCAGTCCAAAAACATATCCATATTAAATCACGACTTTCGGTATTACTGACGGATAATACGGAATGTCGGATAATCGAAACTGTACATAAGAAATGCTGCGTTCATGGCTGCACCTGTTCCAGTTAACCTGACGTTAATTCCTCTTAGACAGAGCAAGTGGCCGCGTGGTTTGGTCACGTAGCTATCAGCTTACATTCGGGAAATGGTGGTTTCGAGCCCCACTGTCAGCGACGTAAGACAAATTGTAAATAAAATAAAAATTAAAAAACCTCTTATAGAGTTAAGATTTCTTCCCAGTTGACATCTCTTTCGTCCTGGGAATGTTAATTTTCACATCATATGAGCAGCTCCAAGATCACAAGCTTTTAGCACAGTCTGCCATTAGGAGGAAGTCGTACTCATGGACCAAACTGCCGTCCAGCTCGATGGCTGAGTGGTCAGCCTCTTGGCCTTCCGAGCTGGGGGCAGATTCCCGACCGGATAGAGGGATTTTAAAAGTAAACAGTTCATACTGTTCCCTTGGTTCATTATAACCTAAGAGTATCACTTGTGCTTATTATCCTAATGTTTTTTCATCTTAGTTTTTTCTTTATACAGCTGAAGATGACCACTAAGTGGTCGAAACATGTTCTGTAAGTGTTAATATATATTCAATTTTGCCTGAGGCAAAAATAAAGTATCGATTAGGTGGTTCTTTATATTAACTTCTTGATGCATACACCACACAAAACATTATCCTCCACCACATTAAATGCAAGTTACCTTGAATCGGACCTACTGTAACTCCTAATTCCATGCAAAATTTTAATGTATTTACAATTGAATCAGTCATTTAAGAAAGGGCACATGTCCAGAAACGCAACTTTTCAGGAGGAGCAAAACACTGATTTAAAAGCCAGTCTTGCTAGTTACGTTAAATGTATGTATTTTGTCCGTTAGTGTTAACGATTGTGGGTAGGTTACGTTATAAAATATGGGATAAAGATGAAGGACTTTATGGTAATTGTCAGATAAAAAAAATTGGATATATGCCCTTTCTACAATGATAGCTGAATGAAAATCAGTTTTGGAGCAAAAACGCTTTGTTTATTGAAATAACTTAGACACACTGTGTCGTTGTTTGAATTATGACAGTTAATCACAATCATCGTCAGTCACACGAACAGTTAGTCATGCAAGTATTTCGTTGTAAAAGTCTTTGTACTGCCCCTGAATGTACACTTCTAGACGCTTTAGGTCATTCATCTTATTCCTGTCAATACGAATTGGTTCGTCGTAGGCTAGGTCGTTAGGAAGTTGAACGTTTCTGTCTAGATGCAAACGGAAGATGTGTTCAGTAAGGCCATTGATGAACTGTTTTGTCTGTACGGTTCCCGGATGATTGGCAGGGTAAAGAAAGTGCATGGATGATGCTGGCTGGAAACGAATTTTCAAGTTGGTAGGCATTCCTCTTCCTCGAAATTAATTAACAACCCTCCCCTCTTATAATATTTCGGCCACCATGCAGTAAAGTTAAGAATATTACTCGTTTCTACCAGAATGATGGTGAACTTGCCATGACGAATAGGTGCCCGTAAGATGATTTTACAATATTGTTTCACTTCATAAATTCGATCAATTTTTTAACAGTTTGTTTAATGATAGCAAAAGCTCTATCACAGGCATTGAATGAGTGCCCTCGCATAGGGAAGTAATGGTGAATGGTTTCAAATCGCTTCATGTCAACAAGTGCTGCACATAGTCTGATCACTGTATGATTTTTTTCTGCCCTACAGCGCCATTAAGGAACATTCGAAGCTATTTTACACTCTTTGGTACACATGTTTGGATATAGCCTAACAAAAAGCTATACATTTCATTAGCACCTGTACCTTTGTAGTAAACATAAAGCACTGACGAATTTGTTTGCATATTGTGAATGCCAAACGTGTTCACCCAAAGCTGTCGCGTGTAGAATATGTCCTGCACTGGTATTTTTGGCAGGGGAAGGTTCTGACAATAATCAAAACACAGTCCTAGTATTTCGGGATTACTCTTGCATTCTAATGTAGTTTTCTTCAGGCAGAACAGGCAGATGTTCCTTCCAGTAAGCAAAGAAGTTATTCAAGAAAGGGCACTTATCCAGGGATATGTGCACTTTCTTAAATGACTTCCAAAGAACACCCAAATGAACCTTCAATATCAGCATGTTACTGGCTGGATAAGTGACCTTTCTTTTGTGACAAGTTGCGCAAGGATGAATAGAACGTAAATCTGCAAAGAAACAAAAAACGACAATTTGGACATGTGCCCTTTCTTAAATGACTGATTCAATTATTTAAAAGGTCACGTATGGACGCAAGGTTATAGCTAATTTAACAGGACATCCTACTAAAATGCCCTGTTTCTGGAGCCAGATTCTGAAAGAAGTAGATTGCTTACATCTTCCTGAATTTGGAGAATATTGGCGGCTGGCGACAACTGGTAGCAGTAAGATGAGGACCAGATAATCGAAGAACGTTAGAATATTCTAGTATATTTTTTGAATTAGCACGGTAAAGTATCCAGTTTTGATGTTGTTGGCACAAAAAAAAATTTCGTGGATGAGGACCCAGATATTCTACTTTCACTTCCAAGGTGGTGGTTGGTGGTGATTGCTATTTTAAGAGAAAGTACAACTAGGCAATCTTTCTCTCTGAACACTTTAAGTGGAAACAAAAATTAATATAAATTTAGAACTATTTAATAAATAGATGAATTTGAAAATGATTTTTAAATGATGATTTATTAAGCCGAAAAGGACACTAAAAGCTTGAAATTTAGAGGTGGTGGTGTTGATTACTGATTTAAGAGGAAGTACGACTAGGCAGCCATCCTCTAATAATATCAGGGAGAAAAAAATGGAAGGGAAGGGATAGATGAGAGTGAGGAGCCTGGAATTGGAAGCAATGCCAGGACACAACTAAGAGCCCCGTGGTCGCCAACCCACGCTCCCAAGTTAACAGTCCCCTTTTAGTCGCCTCTTACGACAGGCAGAAGCTACCGTGGCTTTTATTTGACCGAGTCCATCCACAGGGGGATTGAAATTTAGAGGCTCTTTATTAATCCACTCTCACACATGTGAAAGACGAGATCAGCAGTAGTCGCGTCATCGGCTAGTTGAGTTCGATGTTCCGTCTTAGGCCAGAGAGATCGGCACCCTACGGGGATGTGGGCCACGGTGAATTCGGCACCGCAAGAACACACTGGCGAGTCTTCCCTATTCAGGAGGTAAGAGTGCGTAGATCTTCAGTGACTTACACTCAACCTAAATAACACAATGGCCTCTCCCCATGAATACCGGAAAGAGGACTGCAACGCAGCAGTTGTCTTCTTAATTGCTCTCAGCTTGTTGGGAGTTCGGATAGCTAGCCACTCCGATTCCCAGGACGCCAAGATAGTTCGACGTAGCTGAGAACAAATATCCGTAGCAGGTACGTTCGTAGGTGTAGGTGGAAAAAGTGCCGCTCCTTTAGCAGCTTCGTCCGCAAGTTCATTTCCCGCAATCTGAACGTGGCTTGGGAGCCACGTGAAAGTGACTGGTGCCAGCATAACACAACCTGCCTAGAAGGCCATGAATCCGCGGTATCAGATGGTGTTGTGGGAAACAGATGTTAATATACTGCAGAGAACTTAACGAGTCGGCACATTCGAAAAAGTGGTCTCTTTTGTCACCCAGTGCAAAATGCAGGGCTTCTAAAATGGCGAAAATATCTGCAGGATACACGCTACACGCACTGGGAAGCGAAATCTTCGTGCTAATATTATCGGAGACGAAAGAGCATCCTATATTTTCCCTGATTCTTCGTACACGAAGTTCATACGACTAATTGACAATCCCATATTAATATGCATGTTATTTTTTGTCCCTAGTCGAAACGGCTTGCGTTTTCCTGTATTTGGCGGATATTGTCGGCTGGTGACAACTTGCTGCAGCAAGGCTGTGAGGTGGAGACTAGCTGTACCTGTCTAACCTGGACAAAGGCTGCATGTTACCCGCCTCTTTTGTATAGGCTGGCCGAACAAGGGCTAAGCCGTCTCCCCAGCAGGCAGGGTGCATTTCAATGAAAAGCTTCCTAACAAACAGACTCTTAATTAAGGTATCTTGCGAGGGGACCAAGGTATGAGATGTCTACTAGAGGTTTAGTAGCCTAACAACCCTATTACTCCCCCTACACGAACTGGAAGGAAACACGTTTATTTCTTTAGTGAGGTAAAATATATCATGTCCTCAACTTGACTTAGAAAACGGCACAAACAAGCTTCTACAAGATGATTTAAGATGCCTGTGCCACAAAAATAGAACAAGCTAAGACGTTTTTCATGAGGTGGCCAGGAAGTCAAATTTCTAATGCAATTCCTGTTCACAACTACAGTAACATCCACGGCTGTACCAGGTCAAGGTTGCTCATGCTGGACTGGCCTCGGAGTATGGCCAGACAAATAAGGTTTCCCCCGAATTGCTCTCCGTTGCGGATTCAAGTGCGTTACATCAGCACCATACTGAACCATTACGTCAAATTTGTTTCGTAAATTTGGACACTTTATAGACATATGTTGTTTTTAAAATAGCAGCTTTACACATTTTTCTCTATTGTAGATTCGTGTGATACACGGCTGCCGTTTGCCGCAAGTGTAAAAACCACCCAAACATATTCTGTCACATTTGGGCTATCGCTATTTTACATCAAAACGAAGTACAAATATATTAGACGTGTATCCAAACCTTATTATTCACATTTTGGGGTTAAATTCTGTGACCAGAACAAATGCTGGCATCACAAATTGTATAGGAAAATGCGTTGAAAAATCCCAGAAGGTACACAGACGAAACCTCAACTGACAGCGTATTAGTGGTGGTGGTGATTATTGTTTTAAGAGGAAGTACAACTAGGCAACCATCCTCTATATAACACTAATCAGAGAGAAAAATGGAAGGGATCCGACACTTCGAAAAATAAAGGTATCGGCCAAAGAAAGACAATGGCCACGAAGGGCGTGGAAATGAAAGACTCCCTAGCCCTCGCAAACCTAATAGCGTCGGGGTCGGAAAAGAACAAGAGTTGACCAAGGGAGGTCAGATAGGATAGATAAAAGTGAGGAGCCTGGAACAAGTAAGTGGAAGCAATGCCAGGACTCAACTGAGGACCCCGTGGTTGCCAACTTACGCTCCACAGTTCAGAGCCCCTGGGGCTCCTTTTAGTCGCCTCTTACGACAGGCAGGGGATACCGTGGGTGTTATTCTACCGCCCCCACCCACAGGGGGGTGACAGCGTATTAGAGGAGAGATGTATACATGAGTGCCAAAGTGTATTTCCTGCACAGCCGTATACGCATTTCTTTCCAGCACGGTGAACGCTTCCACCATGATGTCAAGGCTGGTGAAACACAAACACGACAGCAAACTGCTGTTGGTGCTTGCAGCGTCATCCCAGAATGCACCTACTTTAAAACATCAAAAAAATCGACATTTCCTTCAAAATTAAAGTACCATGCGTAGTGTTTCAGTATTTTGTGCAAATTAATTATACCATTAAATAAACACAATTACCAGTCAGTTAGATTTTATTTAAGCATAATGAAGTTAAATATACTTACAGTTCAGCGCTGCAACAAATGAAATTGATAAACTATTGTAATTGTGTTTTATGACAAATTGTGAGGCGATGGACAAATTCTGACCTGCTCGGTAACAGACACATCCATGGACAACAACCTCTGTCGGCATTGCCACGGGGGAAAAGAAACTTTTGGTCATGTTCTGGGATTCTGCACACGCGGGGAGCTCCTAAGAAACACGCAGCACCACCAGATCAGATCCTTCATTGCCGAAGAACTGAGAAAGAAGGGATTCAATATACATGAGGAAGTACACGGACTGGCCATAAAGGGTAGTTCGCAGAGAATTAACACCATAGCCTTTAAAGACAACAGCTCTCAGGGATTCATATTAGATTCGACTGTCAGGTTCGAGCACCATAGCAGTCAGCCAGAGGAAGTTAGTCTAGAAAAGATTAACAAATACAAACCCACTATCCCTCATTACAAATCTAAATACCACCTTCAGGTAATCGAAATAATAGGGATAATGGTCGGAGTTCGCGGTACCGTACCTCGTCACTTCGTCGCCACATGGAAGCGCTTCTAACTTCCAATGAAGCTCATCCCCGAAATTGCGACCCTCGTCCTCCGAGGCTCCATCAAGATCCTGAGACAACCACCTCTAAGCTACAGCTCTGAAATGCCGCATTGCTAATACTGTTCCTTTATAACCTAGATTTTTCTTCAATTAATAGATCTGCACAGAAAGTTTGATGTGTTTTACCTTCTACTTAGTGGCAGCCTGTAAATACAGGAGGTTATTCCTAAATAAATGGAAATGAATACGTCAAATTATGAAAAATCAGTTGAAACATCCTAGCAGGAAGGAAAAAATCACATGCATTCCAGTGTTACAAGAATAATATGAGAAAATAAATCGACAGTAGGTGCAGACAGAGAAGGTGGATGTAACTATTAGTAAGGATATACACGAGGAGGTATTCTGTACCCCATAACTCAGTGAAAGTCTAGGAAATAATCCAGAAGTCTAAGTTTGTCTAATTATTAAAGGTACGTTCAATAAGGATTTATAATAATATCGTGTGGCTATTTCTAGCCGAGTGCAGCCCTTGTGAGGCAGACCCTCCGATGAGGGTGGGCGGCATCTGCCATGTGTAGGTAACTGCGTGTTGTTGTGGTGGAGGATAGTGTTATGTGTGGTGTGTGAGTTGCAGGGATGTTGGGGACAGCACAAACACCCAGCCCTCGGGCCATTGGAATTAACCAATGAAGGTTAAAATCGCCGACCCGGCCGGGAATCGAACCCGGGATCCTCTGAACCAAAGGCCAGTACGCTGACCATTCAGTCAACGAGTCGGACATAAGGATTTATGAGATACCGTTATACCGGGTGAGCAAAATAAGGCTGGGCCGGAAAATATTTGTAAGACTGTCGTGGAATTGATCCTTGTTAATGAACAGGAGAACTTCCCATCACAGGAAACGCTGGAAACCCCGATTTCGATGCACCAATCGGCTGCTGTCACAAGTTTGGCGTGCACATCTCCCGAGTACGTCGCTGTGTCATTACATGTGAGTGAGTGAGTGAGTGAGTGAGTGAGTGAGAAAGAGGGGCAGACGATGATGATGCTGATGATGCTTGTTGTTTTAAGGGGCCTGACATCGAGGTCATCGGCCCTTAATGGTACGAAATGAAAGAACAAGAAGTTCAAAAAATCCACTGACCAAAATAAATAAAAATGTCATGAAAAATGAATGGATGGACATGAACCCAAAAAATAACAAAAAACAAGCAAGAAACAAACAAAAAAACAGTGGATCCGACTCAAAAACGGCTGTAAATAATAGTATTACTGACCAAGGGACCACTTATAAAGCATAGTCCTGAATCGATTATGCTTGATGTCTGAAGGGGTCCAAAAACCAGGTCTACGGCCCCTCAGTATGGTACAAGTCGCGAGAGGTAGAACCATGATATTTCTCGAGCTGCGGTACTAATCAAAGGTAGCGTAAACTCACGGTGTTCCGAGCAGTAGGGTACTACTCACCAGTATTGTACGTCGTAAAGGTAACGCAGACCTATGGTGTTTCTCACACAATGGCGCCACTCAGAGCCAACGCAAACCGATGAGGTTCCTCACCTAGGTGTACTAAGCACGGGCACCGGCATTCCCGTGGTGTTCCTCACATAGTGGGTACTAATCACTGGCAACGCAGACCCACGGTGTCGCTCATATAGTGGTACAACTCACAGGCAACGCCCAGACCTGTGGTGTTGCACACACGGGCACGACTCACGGGTATTGGAAACCCACACTGAACCCCCCTCGAGTGCTACGAATCACAAAAATATGGAGTACCTAACAGAGTGGTACTACTCGCAAGTAAAAGCGACCGATGGTGTTCCGCGCGTGATGGTACTAATCAAAAGTAGTTTCATGGTTCTAATCCAAGCATCCCTTGGTCGCCCCTTTTAGTCGCCTCTCACGAGGCGCGGAACTGTTTGCGCAATAGTTTAAGATTAGAAGTGTTTCGGCAAAACGTCTAGCAATGTCTACAATGTAAAATTTAATGGCAAAATGGCGTAAGACGGCCTCTGTAGTGAATAAAATCCGCAAGTATTCGAAAAGAGTTCAAACACCAGAAAACATTGCTCGAATGAAGGAAACGAAGTATGACTTAATCTCAGCGGCGTTTATCTGTGCAAGTGGGAATTAAGAGATAGTCGTTCGAAACTTCAGAAAGGACTTGCATCTGTATTCTTACAAATTTACTGTTTTGCATGCGTTAAAGCGCCCAGACGAACCTCCGCATGTTGAGTTCTGTCGGTGGTTTCTGAGTGAAGTGGAGTCGCGACTTTTGGATCCTCAGTTTTTTTTATTTCTTCAGATGGGTCCATTTCCAGCAATCCTGCGTCAGTTCTATCGAAAACATTTTCCGGGCTAATTTTATATTGTCCACTCTGTATACACGGTAACTAACTAACCCCATGGCACTATAGCCCTTGGAGGGCCGTGGCCTACCAAGCGACCGCTGCTCATCCCGAAGGCCTGCAAATTACGAGGTGCCGTGTGGTCAGCACGACGATTCTTCTCGGTCGTTATTCTTGGCTTTCTCGACCGGGGCCGCTATCTCACCGTCAGATAGCTCCTCAATTATAATCACGTAGGTTGAGTGGACCTCGAACCAGCCCTCAGATCCAGGTAAAAATCCCTGCCCTGGTCGGGAATCGAACCCCGGGCCTCCGGGTAAGAGGCAGACACGCTACTCCTACACCACGGGGCCGGCTAATATACACGGTAAGTATATTATAATTATATTTATAACATTTTGTTTGTTGGAATATCTTTAGACTGTGTATGATGACTAACTGACTATATGTATCAGCAATGATTACAATAAGTGATCAGTGATCAGTCTCTCCCAAGTTGCTGGTCATTCGTGGTTGGGAGAGAAGAGTATTATATTCATCCCCATCCATCGTCTTTGGTGGTGGTGGTGATTATTGTTTTAAGAGGAAGTACAACTTGGCAACCATCGTCTATATAACACTAATCAGACGGAAAAATGGAAGGGAACCGACACTTCGAAAAATGAAGATATCGGACAAAGAAAGACAAGGGCCACGAAGGGCGTGAAAATGAAAGAATCCCTAGCCCTCGCAAACCTAATAGCGTCGGGGTCGGAAAAGAACAAGAGTTGACCAAGGGAGGTCGGATAGAATAGATGAAGGTGAGGAGCCTGGTACAAGTAAGTGGAAGCAATGCCAGGACTCAGCTAAAGGCCCCGTGGTTGCCAACCCACGCTCCAAAGTTCAAAGCCCCAAGGGCCTCTTTTAGTCGCCTCTTACGACAGGCAGGGATACCGTGGGTGTTTTTCTACCGCCCTCACCCACAGGGGGACATCGTCTTTGGTCACCACCTTTTAAGAGTCTCAATGGGAGGTCTTTTAGCATAAATCTGAGTCTACCTTACACTTTGTTCACCTCTTGGTAACGGTAAATAAAATTGTGATTGTGTTCGTCATACTATGAGCTGTAGGTAAACACAATACACTCAAGAGGGAATAAATCATTATTTGCTACATGCGTATTGAATTCCATGCAAATAAAAAAATGTCCTATTTCACTCCTAACAAACTGGTTTGTAATGCAAAGAATTATAAAGTTGAGTCTACCTTCATTCTCGGCAATAAAAGTCATTCACTACTTCTCTGAGGAGAATCTCCAGTGATAAATGATACAAACACTCAAGAGAAGGGAGTCTGTTTTAAACGTCTTAATTCGAATTCAAGATGTCTGAGGCATGGCAGTTGACCTGAGCAATAAAAATGGACTGATAGCATCTCCAAAGAGTAAAAACTTTATCTTCATTCAAGGCGGATGGGTTTCTTTACGACTTTTTCATTTATGTCTTAATCTCCTCCCAAGGTAAGAGAAGAAAATAGATTTCTTATGGAGCTGAAACAGGTAGTATTCACCATAATAGCGATGACCTGTGGAACCAAAGTGAGGACATAGTTGTATCTGCTCCTTCACGTACAGGGCTTGGTCAAAATAATCTGTGTGGTTGTGAAGTGTGGCAAGGGTGGGAGGGAAGTAACTACTATGTGTACGGAGCACTCTATCATTTTCATGGAGATGAAGTAGGGAACCACGAGAAATGTTTCTTTCTCTGAGAGGAGGTGGTGGTGGTGGTGGCGATTGCTGTTTTAAGAGGAAGTACTATTTAATCATCATCTCTGGACCAATTAAGTAGAGAGAAAATGAAAATAAATTTAAACGTATTTTTAAACGGAGGAATTTGGAAAAGAGATTTAAAATAATAATAATAATAATAATAATAATAATAATAATAATAATAATAAGGGCCCGGATGTTTATGACCTAAAAATGTTAGAAATATGCAAGCATTTATGACCTAAAGAAGTATTAAAATATGAAAGTAAATACGAATATGACTTCAAAATGTGTTAGTACATTTCCGAAACCTTCAAAGTCTTGCCGCTGTTCAAATTAACATCATATTGAAAATATACTTTTAAAATCTAGCAGAATTAATTTAAATAAGTAATTATATGCATTTTTTTTACTATACAGTGTTTTGAATTTATTTAACTACTCATTTCAGAGGTAACTCCCGACTCCGCACAGAATGAAATAAATGTCACACTTTGATGGGCGATTAGAAAGAATGACAATAGTAAATTACATACGTTTTAAAATGTTCAAATAGGGACGATCTTCTATTTTCACGCAACACTGTCTTGTAACCGAAAAAAGACAGGATGTTATTGCGGCATATTTGAAATACGTCAAGTCATTTGAATCCAATTGAGGCTCATCGCACTGTCGCTTCATACGCATCTGTCCCTTTTTATACAGCTTACCCACATAATTCACATAAATGCATATTTCTAAGACAGGTAATTGTAAAAAATTACAGACAACAGTTAAGAGATGTGAAAAAAACTGTCTTTGCGACGACTGCAAGCAGGTATGTGAAAATGGAATAAAAAGATAAAAATATGAAAAGAATACGGAACTTCTCGGGGGAATATGACTATAATGTAAACAATTACCGGAAACTGACAAGAAAACGTTAAAAAAAAAGCCAAAATATGACTTTATATGACACGTGATAATTGCATAATTTTAGTGACCGTAGATAAAATCATGCTTAACTTGTATTTTGCATGGAAAGAATATAAAGAAAAATTATGACATGTCATAAATATCCGGGCTCTAATAATAATAATAATAATAATAATAATAATAATAATAATAATAATAATAACACTGATCAACAAAGATGACTTTCGGAAGATATACTGGTATTGAACACTTCTTCTAAGACAAGTGAAACATGTTGATTCAAAATATGCAAACCACTTGTCTCTATAACCCACCGTTCTTGAGATGTAAGACATCAACCATTTACATGTGTTTAACATTGTATCAAGGAAAACAACTCACAGAAAGAAGTTTTACGACAGCATTGATTACTACATGGCGTACTAATGAACATGGCTTTAGCTAAGATTAGTGCGAATGCATAATATGGCTGTAGGATTACTGAAGAGGGCTCTGCCATCTAAGTAGACCTATACATATTCCTTGACGTCTCAACTCTACTATAGCTAATGCTTCATTGTTTTCCAATCTCACAGACATGAAATAAAAGATACACTGAAGTCTTAAAATTAAAAGGTTGTGAAGTACGGTATTTAGTAATAAACCTGCAAAACGCCGGGTAGGCTTTAGATTTAATATATGGCGACCGCGACAGGAATCTATTAAATTGTGGGTTGCAACATACCGTACGTAAATTGTGAACATATCCATCCCCAGTTGTTGTGTAACGGTAGAGACAGATGGATACGTTGAAGAAGAAACGAACGGTAGTACGGGCGGCATTTACTCGTGTACATAATATCTTGGAAGAAAGACGAAATTCCATAGTAAATCACGAAGCTCAGGACGATGTGGAGATTACGGCTGATCTGGAATTGCTGCTACAAAATCCAGCTACCAAAACACAAGCGTTGGATACTGAGGTGCAGGCCGCGAATGAATACTCAGGCAAGTAAGTTACAAGAGAATAAGCCTTTACTTGGAAAAGTCTCTAAATGCTATTGATGATTCTATCTCTGACCAAAACGTAACCAAGAGAAAATTTAAATCGCCTGCTCTCGAGTTAAAGAAGTTTGGTGGTGAAGTTAAGGACTGGCTAACCTTTTGGGGATAATTTAAGAAAATAAATGATGATCCTCACATAGATGATTCTGATAAATTTCAATATTTGTTACAAGCCATGGAGCCGAACACTAGAGCTAGGGAAGTGGTGGAAAGTTTTCCCCCTATAGGCTGTAACTATAGCAAGACTATTGAGTGCTTGAAATCTAGGTTTGGTCGGGATGATGTGTTAGTAGAGTTCTATGTCAGGGAACTACTTAAATTGATTTTAGCTATGAATTCTAAACACAAGCAGGCCAGTCTTTCCTCTCTCTATGACAAAATTGAGACTCAGTTAAAGGCTCTAGAAACCCTAGGAGTAACCAAAGAGAAATACGCTGCATGCTCTTTCCACTAGTTGAATCGTGTCTCACTGAAGAAGTCTTACGAGCTTGGCAAAGGAGCTGTAACATCAACTCGGCTCAACCTGATGGTAAAACCAGACTTGATAGGCTAACAGATTTTCTGAAATGCGAAGTCGAAAATGAGGAACTAATCACTATGGCAGTCCAAGGGTTTAGGATAGGAAGTAGTTCCAAAGGCAGTACCAAAGCATTAGGAGCAGAGTCAAGCAATCACAATAACGGTATTCCTACAGCAGCTGGTCTCGTTAATTTTAAGCCTACCAAAAAAACATGTGTACTTTGTGAAGGGAATCACTTAAGCGATGCTTGTTTTAAAGCACAGAAAATGGAGTTTGATGAAAAGAGGGACATTTTAAAGAGAAAGAACTGTTGTTTTGCTTGTCTTAAGAATGGTCATGTCAGTAAGAAATGTAAAATTATTCTGAAATGCATAATTTGCGAAGGAAAGCATTTCCCAGTTATGTGTCCCAGAAGTTGTAAGCAACCATCTCCATAGTGCTATTTGCTTTACGTCCCACTAACTACTTTTACGGTCTTCGGAGACGCCGAGGTGCCGGAATTTAGTCCCGCAGGAGTTCTTTTACGTGCCAGTAAATCTACCGACACGAGGCTGTCGTATTTGAGCACCTTCAAATACCACCGGACTGAGCCAGGTTCGAACCTGCCAAGTTGGGGTTAGAAGGCCAGCGCCTTAACCGTCTGAGCCACTCAGCCCGGCGCAACCATCTCCAAAAGAAGATGTAACAGTTGAGAATTCTCTATCGAACGTGAACTGTAGTCAGGTTTTCCTACAAACTCTCGTAGTGACCATAATAGGAGAAACGGTAAAACAAGTACGTGTTCTCATGGATCCTGGATCACAACGTTCTTACATTAGGAAAGACACTGCTCGGTGTATGGGATATGATCCCATCGGAGATGAGACACTGATTCATGGTTTGTTCGGGGGTAAGGTAACTAATTCAGAAACACACCTCGCTTACAAGGTGAGGTTAAGAAGTCTAGATGGGACATATGCTTGTAAGTTTGAGGCACTAGACGAAGAAAACATTTGTTCACAAATCCCTGTCATTCAGCCTGGCCCATGGTTAACTGAGGCCATTGAGAAAGATATCAAGCTCTACGATGAAGATAAGCCAGTTGAAGTTTAAGTTGGAGCGGATATATATGGGAAACTTCTCACTGGAAGAAGAGAGATTCTACGGTGTGGACTTGTCGCACTTGAGACTTATCTAGGATGGATTATAACAGGGAAGATAAAGGGACACCAATCTTCCAACACTATGACAGCACCGTCTATGTTCGTTCACACTGATTCTGTGAGCAAACTTTGGAAGCTAGATACGCTTGGTATTCAAGATCCAGGTGAAAGAAAAAATAAAGAAGAAAGAGAACAAGCGACTCTAGATTATTTTCTCGATACTGTTACGGTAAATGAAGAGTGCCGCTGTGAAGTGAGATTACCATGGATTGAAGAACATCCACCAGTTCCTAGGAACTTCAATTTGGGGAAAAGAAGAATGGAACATACCCTCAAAAAACTAGAAGAAAATGGTTCTAAAGCAATGTATGATGCAATTCTAAGTGAATGGGTACAAGAAGGAATCATCGAAGAAGTACCTGTCTCCCAGTGGAATGAAGGGCACTATTTGCCACATCGACCTGTATATAAGGAGAACAGTACAACAAGAGTCAGCCCTATTTTCGATGCGTCTTCTAGAGAGTGTGGCTATCCTTCGCTGAATCAATGCTTGGAGAAAGGGATTAATCTAATTGAAATTATACCTACATTACTTCTCCGTTTTAGGTTCTACTAAATTGGGGTGATAGCAGATATAAGAAAAGCATTCTTGCAAATTGGTCTATGTGAAGAGGATCGGGACTTCCTTAGATTTCTATGGGTTGACATGGAGGGAGAAATGAAAATATTCCGTCATACCCGTGTTGTGTTTGGAGTGACAAGCAGCCCGTTCTTATTGAGTGCTGTGATTGATTTCCATTTGGAACGTATTGAAAGTATGGAAGATGGAAGGTATTCTCCAGCTATCATCAAGAGCTTAGAAAAAGTTTTTACGTTGATAATTGAGTAACCAGTTTACAATCAGCTGATGATCTACTCTGTTTTCAGGAAGAAGCAACGAGAATATTTGCACAAGCTAAATTTGACTTGAGAGGTTGGGAGTATTCAGACTTTAACCTAAAAGATAAGACTGCTACTCCTGTTCTAGGCCTTATTTGGGACAGAAGATCTGATACTCTAGCCGTGAGTGGCCACAAATCTATAGACATAAAGTTGATCACTCGAAGAGCTATACTGCCAATAGCGCAGAGAGTATTTGACTCTATTGGCTTCACGTGTCCTGTGTCACTTTGTCCAAAGCTTTTGTTGCAGCGATGCTGGGTCATGAAAGGGGGATGGGACGAAGAAGTTCCAGATGATGTAAAAAACGCGTTCTTGGCATGGTTACAAGAGCTTCCTTTACTTGAAGAAGTGAAGATACCTCGGTGGCTCATGGGAATGAGTGATATGATAATAAGTTGCTCGGTGCATACCTTTTGTGAGGTGGTGGTGGTGGTGATTATTGTTTTAAGAGGAAGTACAACTAGGCAACCATCCTCTATATAACACTAATCAGAGAGAAAAAATGGAAGGGGTCCGACACTTCGAAAATTGAAGATATCGGCCAAAGGAAGACAAGGGCCACGAAGGGCGTGAAAATGAAAGACTCCCTAGCCCTCGCAAACCTAATAGCGTCGGGGTCAGAAAAGAACAAGAGTTGACCAAGGGAGGTCGGATAGGATAGATGAAAGTGAGGAGCCTGGCACAAGTAAGTGGAAGAAATGCCAGGACTCAGCTGAGGGCCCCGTGGTCGCCAACCCACGCTCCAAAGTTCAGAGCCCCTGAGGCCTACCTTTTGTGATGCCAGTAAATTTGCATATGCCGCAGCAGTGTTTTTGCGTTTAGAATATAATTCCTGTGTACACGTACAGCTGATACAAGCAAAAATCTAGAGTGTCACCACTCACAGGAATGGCAATTCCGAGGCTGGAGTTATTAGCTGCAAACGTCGGAGCGCGGTTAACTGCATCTTTGAAGAAGGAATTTGAACAAATAGAGACAGATTTTTTCTTCTGGAGTGACTCTACTACTGTCAGTGGTGGTGGTGATTATTGTTTTAAGAGGAAGTACAACTAGGCAACCATCCTCTATTTAACACTAATCAGAGGGAAAATGGAAGGGATCCGACACTTCGAAATATGAAGATATCGGCCATAGGAAGATAAGGGCCACGAAGGGCGTGAAAATGAAAGACTCCCTAGCCCTCGCAAACCTAATAGCGTCGGGGTCGGAAAAGAACAAGAGTTGACCAAGGGAGGTCGGATAGGATAGATGAAAGTGAGGAGCCTGGCACAAGTAAGTGGAAGCAATGCCAGGACTCAGCTGAGGGCCCCGTGGTCGCCAACCCACGCTCCAAAGTTCAGAGCCCCTGGGGGTTCTACTACTGTCATCACGTGGATACAGAGAGAAGATCACTGGGGAGTCTTTGTGTGGAACCGGGTTCAGGAGATCAGAAGTCTGACGGTGAAGGAAGCTTGGAGACACATACCAGGCAATATGAATCCTGCTGATCTTCCTAGTCGTGGATGCTCTGCTGTACAGTTGCTTGAGTCTAGATGGTGGTAGGGCCCACCATGGCTGAAACTGCCACTTGGAGAATGGCCTTCAGAAGCACCAGAACTGGATGAAGAAATTATAGGACAGGAGAGAAGGAAGGTTATCACTTCGATACTTCTATGCCACGACGGTGATTCTGCCCGGCTCTACAACTTCTACAATGATTATGATAAAATTGTAAGGGTCATTGCTTGGATATTGATGAAAATCTGTCGTGGAGTAATCACGTGGAGACTATCTGTAATAAAATTATCCCTGTGATTGGTATCCTCAGTAGATTGCGATATAAGTTTTCTCGTGGGTTGTTGAAGGGTATTTACTATGCTCTTATTGAAAGCCACATCTCTTATATGATACATGTCTGGGCATGCTGTAATAAAGAATTATTTGGAAAGGTAGAGGTCCTTAGGAAGAGAGCACTAAAAATAATTTTCAAACTGCCCATTCTGACACCGACTAAAGATCTGTATAAATATTGTAATATATTATCACTTCCAAACCTCCGCATAAAGGCTTCTATAATTATGATCTATAAAATTCAATACAAATTAGTCCGCTCAAACACATCAGTAATTACCAATTCACAGATTCATAATTATGAAACAAGAATTATTTATAATATTCACTACAATCAGATTCATTCCACTAGTTATGGTCAAAACTCTCTTTGGCATTTTTCTATAACTATGTATAACTCGCTTCCAAAAAATATAAAAATGTTACCAACTTTATCTATCTTCAAAAGTAATTTAACTAAATACCTGAAGTAGTATGGTAATTATGGTTAGGAAGCTTTGTCCTATCTTATCTCTTACACCATGTTAAATTATATACTTACTGTATTTTATTTTGTAATCAGATTGTGAATATAGCTGCCATTGTCATTTATTTGTATTGCACCAAGAAGAGCCTTGGCTCAGGTGCTTATATTGAAATGAAATAAAAAAAATATTACGGTTCATTAATTCCTGTAGAAGGAAAGATGTGGCGAAACAAAGTGAACTTCAACTGAAGGAATTCAATGTAGCAGAGAAATACCTTGTACGTTCGGTGCAACAAGAGACTTTCAGTGGAGTAAAAGATGTTAAATTATCTAAGTTGTGTCCCTTTACGGATGTCGACGGTATAATTCGAATAAAAACGAAGATAGCCGAAAGAAGAGATTTAGAGGACTTCAGGATGCCTGCAGAACGCCGGGTAGGCTTTAGATTTAATAATGGCACATATTGGATTTCACTGTTACATAGCAGCACACGTAGCAATTTGCGGAAGTCCTGAACGCCATAATGTGACAATAAGAAGCAAATTAAAATGTTCAGCTTTATATGAAAAATAACGAAAAGCAAAGAAAACAATTCTCGATGAACCCTGTTCCATGGAAAATAAAATATTGTCAACATTTTTCCAAACCTGACGTGATGGAGCAAAACGGTTTAAAAATTTGAAAACAACATGACAAATTGCACCGGAAACAGTAAACATCATGCCAGATATCTACCCCTTGTAAATCAGTGTCATAAATGATTCTAACCGAAAAGGACACTGAAAACTTGAAATTCAGAACCACCTTAAATAATCCTTTCTCACACATAAAGCGAATGACGAGGTCAATAGTATTCCCGTCATCGGCTGGTATGAATTCGAGTGTCTCCTGGTTCCGTCTTAGGTCAGAGAGATCGACACACTCGGTGAGGATGTGGGCTACGGTGAATTCGCCACCACAAGAATACACGGGGAAGGGCCTCTCCTCTTCAGGAGTTGGTGATGGTGATTGTTGTTTTAAGAGGAAGTACAACTAGGCAACCATCCTCTATATAACACTAATCAGAGAGAAAAAATGGAAGGGGTCCAACACTTCAAAAAATGAAGGTATCAGCCAAAGGAAGACCGAGGCCACAAAGAGCGTCAAAAGAAAGACTCCCTAGTCCTCAAGTGCTCTAATACCAACGGGGTCGAAATGGAACAAGAGTTGACAAAGGGAGGTCGGATAGGATAGATGAAAGTGAGGAGCCTGGTAAAAATGTAGCCCGGCTGTCATGTTATTTGTAACGTTATATTAAATGGGAAATAATGAAATCTTACTTGGAGAGCATCTCAGAGGAGAGATGTGATCATTGCGAAGTCCAGGAACCCACCATCCCGCCCGAAGAAGTATATTTACTTTTATAACCTAATGAAGACTATTACACGACATTTTCATTTCTGAAGTAGCTACTTGCATCCCTATTGGCTGAAGTGAAGTGCAACGTGATGTCGTTGCAGTCAATTATGTTAATCATAATCCGTCACCAACCCCAGCACGATAAAAGCACAAGAAAATGTCTTGTCCAGATCCGCATGGCAAGAACTTTCTTGAGATCAAGGGATAGCACCGACGAATAGGAGTGCTATGTCCGTGAATTCTTATTATCTTTGTCAATATGACTACTTCCTAACTACAGAGGTTGTCAGCACTGAGCACCATTTGACAACATCCTTCCCTAGAAGGCCACGAGTGTGTAAAGAAACGACAATCGTTACGCGGGTGTGAATATCAAACGACAATCGTTGCGCGGGTGTGAATGTCAAACGACAATCGTTGCGCGGGTGTGAATATCAAACGACAATCGTTGCGCGGGTGTGAATGTCAAACGACAATCGTTACGCGGGTGTGAATGTCAAACGACAATCGTTACGCGGGTGTGAATGTCAAACGACAATCGTTGCGCGGGTGTGAATGTCAAACGGCAATCGTTACGCGGGTGTGAATGTCAAACGGCAATCGTTACGCGGGTGTGAATGTCAAACGGCAATCGTTGCGCGGGTGTGAATGTCAAACGGCAATCGTTGCGCGGGTGTGAATGTCAAACGGCAATCGTTACGCGCGTGTGAATGTCAAACGACAATCGTTGCGCGGGTGTGAATGTCAAACGACAATCGTTGCGCGGGTGTGAATGTCAAACGACAATCGTTACGCGGGTGTGAATGTCAAACGACAATCGTTACGCGGGTGTGAATGTCAAACGACAATCGTTGCGCGGGTGTGAATGTCAAGCGACAATCGTTGCGCGGGTGTGAATGTCAAACGACAATCGTTGCGCGGGTGTGAATGTCAAACGACAATCGTTACGCGGGTGTGAATGTCAAACGACAATCGTTACGCGGGTGTGAATGTCAAACGACAATCGTTGCGCGGGTGTGAATGTCAAACGACAATCGTTACGCGGGTGTGAATGTCAAACGACAATCGTTGCGGGAGTGTGAATGTCAAACGACAATCGTTGCGCGGGTGTGAATGTCAAACGACAATCGTTACGCGGGTGTGAATGTCAAACGACAATCGTTACGCGGGTGTGAATGTCAAACGACAATCGTTACGCGGGTGTGACAGCCGGGCTAAAGTATTAATATGATGGTCGGCGAATTCTTGACTTTGAAGAAGTAACCAATCTTATCATCACCAACACGTATTTCAAGAAGTAATACAGTCACTTGATCACCTATACCAGTGGCAATACCAGCAGCTAGATTGACTTTGTTCTTGTGTGGAAGCCAGATTTCCCTGCCGTGCTAAACGTAAAAGTCATTCCATCCGAATGCTTGGCCATTCAACACAAGCTACTTGTGGTTGACATGAAAATCGTCATTCGCTGAGATACAATCACGTAGTGAAAACTACGCGAGCATAAAGAGGGCATTATCGACATCAGCTCCCTGTGATTACTCTGTGGAGATCATTACACTTACTGATGATGATGATGCTTGTTGTTTAAAGGGGCCTAACATCGAGGTCATCGGCCCCTAATGGTACGAAATGAAACGACAAAGTAAAAGTTCAAAATTATCCACTGACCAAAATAAAAAATGTCATGAAGAATGAATGAACGAATGAATGAATGAACATGAATTTAAAACAATCAGTGGATCCGACTCAAAAAACTATCATAGTTAATAGTATTACTGACCAAGGGACCACTTCCAAAGCAAATCGAAGATGCTTGATGTCGAAATGGGTCCAAAATACAAGTCAAAGGCCCCTCAGAATGATACTTATCGCTAGTAATGTAGAACCATGGTATCTGTCCTGTTGCGGTACTAATCAATGGTAGCAGAGACTTGCGGTATTCCACACATTATTGTACTACTCAAAGCTTATGACATTCGACATTAATACAGACCTATGTTTTTCTCACTCTGCGGCGCCATTCACAGGCAACGCAAACCTATGATGTTCATCACAGAAGAGTACTAACCACAGGGACCTCTCCCTATCCCGTGGTGTTCCTCATATAGTGGGTACTAATCATAGGCAAGGCAGAACCATGGTAGCTATCATCCCATGGTCCCGCTCATATGGTGATACTAATCACAGGTACTGCAAAAGCCGACCGCGCGGTGCTCCTGTTTGCTACTAATCACAAACCTATTTCGTACCTAATATAGTGGTACTACGCACAAGTAAAAGCGACCCTTGGTGTTCTCCGCGTGATGGTACTAATCACATGTAGTTGCATGGTTCGAATACAATCATCCCTTGGTCGCCCCTTTTAGTCGGCTCTCACGACAGGCAGGGGATACCGTGGGTGTATTATTCGTCTGCCTCCCCCACCCACAGGGGGTGTGTGTTTGGTCCGCGAGAGGTATTTTATTTCCCTCAAGTCCGCCGGCAAGCCGGTTAGGACCCCCCTATCCGCCACCTGGGACGCGCCACGTGGGAGTATCACCTCTCCCCCTGCTACCTTACACTTACTGACTTGCCAGCTACAGTAAACACAACATAAAATAGAACTGCACTTTTATACTGTCCGGAACTTAACATCGTTGTTTCCTACAATACAGTCCATAGATAACATTACGTAGTAAGGCACTCGATGTATTTGTTTACTATCTTAAGTGTCAGCCATGCTGCGATGGATATCATAAAGAAGACGGGCAGTCTTACACGCTTTCACCGGCGTTGGTGAGGTGGTGGTGATTATTGTTTTTAAGAGGAAGTACAACTAGGCAACCATCCTCTATATAACAATAATCAGAGGGAAAAAAATGCAAGGGATCCGACACTTCGAAAAATGAAGATATCGGCCAAAGGAAGACAAGGGTCACGAAGGGCGTGAAAATGAAAGACTCCCTAGCCCTCGCAAACCTAATAGCGTCGGGGTCTGAAAAGAACAAGAGTTGACCAAGGAAGGTCGGATAGGATAGATGAAAGTGAGGAGTCTGGCACAAGTTGAAGCAATGCCAGGACTCAGCTAAGGGCCCCGTGGTTGCCAACCCACGTTCCAAAGTTCAGAGCCTGATGGTACTAATCACAAGTAGTTTCATGGTTCTAATACAGTCATCCCTTGGTCACCCCTGTTAGTCGCCTCTTACGAGAGGCAGGGGATACCGTGGGTGTATTATTCGTCTGCGTCCCCCAGCCACAAGGGAGGGAGAGAGAGAGAGAGAGAGAGTAAAAAGGAAGAAAGAAGGGATCTGACACTTCGAAAAATTAAGTAACGAACGAAGAAAGGCAAGGGCCACAAAGGGCGTGAAAATGAAAGATTCCCTAGGCTTCGAGTGCTCTAATACCATCGGGGTCAGAAAAGAAAAAGAGTTGACCAAGGGAGGTCAGACAGGATAGATGAAAGTGAGGAGCCTGGCACAAGTAAGTGGAAGAAATGCCAGGACTCAGGTAAGGGCCCCGTGATCGCTAAACCACGCTCCCAAGTTGAAGACCCCTTGGGCCCCTTTCAGTCGCGTTCTACGACAGGCAGAGAATACCGTGGGTGTATTCTTCGTCTGGGTCCCCCCACCCCATGGGGAATCGGAGGGTTAAGCAAAAGATTACACAGGAGAACATCGAGGTGAGACAAGAGAAAGACATTTTGAAAGGTCGGTTATCCTGTCACTCAATTAACGTCGAAGGCATTTCACTCTGTCGGCCAGCATCATTTGTTGAAGCAGCGTGTTTCGTCATTCGAGTGTCAGTATGCTGGATAAAATGTTGGAAATAAATTTAACATTTATGATTCTATATGATCGGGAAAAGTTCATTTTCTTAATTTATAGTGAGTGCTCGTTCCGAAAGGTTGTACAGGTCACGCTCCGCCAATGATCCCGCCACATAAATCCGGCTACAGTATAGGATCAAGTGACATTGCAGAGCTACAAATTTACGTCTGCTGTCTGACAGCCACTCCCGTGGTATAATAATAACGCCTCCCGAGACTTAACAAAGAAATTGACCCGCTAACCTCAAACTTTCTGCACTGCTCAACTTAAGTATACAATAATGTGTAACATTTCATATTTATTTCCTTTATAGCAATCCGTATTTTGACGTAGATTATGTTCATAATTTCGGAACCGAAATTGGGTCGATGGGCATTACAGGAACATTAACATTTTAAAACTAAAATAATTTCTATAAAATACGTGCAACGACAGTGCTTAATTTCATATTGTAAAGAGGAAGGTGCCGGTGTTGGTGGTGATTACTGTTTTAAGAGGAAGAACAACTAGGCAACCATCCTTTATCATCACTAATCACAGGGGGGAGGGGGGATGAAAAAGTTCCGACGCTTTGAAAAATGAAGTTATCGGCAAAAGAAAGGTAAGGTCCATAAAAGGCGTGAAAATGACATTTTTTTGCAAGTGGCTTTACGTCGCACCGACACAGATAGGTCTTATGGCGACGATAGGATCGGAAAGGCCTAGGAGTTGGAAGTGGCCGTGGCCTTAATTAAGATACAGCCCCAGCATTTGCCTGGTGTGAAAATGGAAAACCACGGAAAACCATCTTCAGGGCTGCCGACAGTGGGATTCGAACCCACTATCTCCCGATTGAAAGACTCCTTAGGCCTAAAAAACAATATAATCGGGGTTGGAAAAGAGTAAGAGCTGACCGAATAACACCCACGGTATCCCCTGCCTGTCGTAAGACGCGACTAAAAGGGGCCCCAAGGGCTCTGAACTTTGGAGCGTGGGTTGGCAACCACGGGGCCCATAGCTGAGTCCTGGCATTGCTTCCACTTACTTGTGCCAGGCTCCTCACTTTCATCTATCCTATCCGACCTCTCTTGGTCAACTCTTATTCTTTTCCGACCCCGACGCTATTAGGTTTGCGAGGGCTAGGGAGTCTTTCATTTTCACGCCCTTCGTGGCCCTTCTTTTCCTTTGGCCGATACATTCATTTTTCGAAGTGTCGGACCCCTTGCATTTTTCCCTCTGATTATTGTTA
This sequence comes from Anabrus simplex, assembly GCF_040414725.1. Classification (NCBI taxonomy): domain Eukaryota; kingdom Metazoa; phylum Arthropoda; class Insecta; order Orthoptera; family Tettigoniidae; genus Anabrus; species Anabrus simplex. The sequence continues at coordinate 111,694,348 of NC_090268.1, forward strand.
TATAGAGGATGGTTGCCTAGTTGTACTTCCTCTTAAAACAATAATCACCACCACCACCACCACCACCACCTAAGAGCTGACCAAGGGAGGTCGGATATGAAAGATGAGTAACAAGACACACGTATGAGGAAGCAATGCCAGACTCAGCTAGGGGAATCGTGGTCACCAGTCCACGCTCCTAACTTGAGAGCCTCTGGTCCCCCTTTTAGTCACTTCCTACAACAGGCGGAGGGTACCGTGGGTTTTATTCTACCGGGCGAGTTGGCCGTGCGGTTAGACTCGCGCGGCCGCGAGCTTGCATCCGGGAGACAGTGGGTTCGAATCCCACTGTCGGCAACCCTGAAGATGGTTTTCCGTGGTTTTCCATTTTCACACCAGGCAAATGCTGGGGCTGTACCTTAATTAAGGTCACGGCCGCTTCCTTCCCACTCCTAGGCCTTCCCTATCCCATCGTCGACATAAGATCTATCTGTGTCGGTGCGACGTAAAGCAACTAGCAAAAAGCAAGGTTTTATTCTACCGCCCCGCCCACAGGGCGATCTTGACAAAGGAGAAGCGAGACTGAGTTGAAGATGACCGATATTTTAAGACGTAATGCAGTGCAATTATTATGAGTCTTTAGATGCGTAAAAGATTAAAATTTACACCACAGTTCTCGCATTTTCACCGTCGCGATTGAGGACAAGCTGCCTTCGGAGCTCATTGCTCCTCCCAGACGTTATTTATCAAGTATCCAATTAACGTCACGTTTATATAATAATAATAAGAAGAAGAAGAAGAATTCTGGGCCGAAATGTAAAATCAAAAGGGTGGGAGGACTCAACTTTAACAAATAATTGCATTAAAGAACAGAACTGATGAGGAAGTGGAGGTTACAAATCTCTGGACACTTGTTGAGGATGGACAATAATAAGTAGACTAAAGAAGAGAAACTTTGAATTCTTCAGATAGAGGAAGACAGAACCTAAATGATTTCGAGAAGTGACATTGGACTTGACGAAGATGGGGGCTCCGGAAAATTATATCATGGACATAAATCAATTTAGACAACTCGTCAAAAAGTTCCGCGGTTTCCGGGAGACTGGGGAAACGATAGTGAGAAAAGGGAGGAACAACGCACAAGAGGAGAAGAAGGATGTAAAAGATTCTGGCAGAGAAGGTTAACAATACTGCAAAGATTGTCACACGTGGTCCATAGCTGGCCGAAACGAAAAAATAATAATAAAATTTCCCACATCATTTCAATAGCTATCGATCTGAAGAGATGCCGGAGTGCCGGAAATTTGTCACAATTAAGCTGAGGGTATTTCTTAAATCTTATTTCATTTAACTGCAAACACGCAGAGTAAAGTTAAAAATCAGTTTTAGGTCAAATTAAAACTAAAGAAAGGCATTTGCTAGTGCCTACAAAAACCTTGTTTTGACTGTTACCGTTTATTTTGAGAAAACAGCCTATTTGAATGGTTATCTTTTACTTTTTCAACTATTTCTTTTCTTCGATACTGTATACCGTATCTCGTTGGTCGGCGGAAAGTACAACCCGATTACATCCTGTGATACTGAGCAGACATTCTCTCGATTTAGAAAGACAAAGCATAGCCTACATTTACGCCACAAACCCTCGCAGTCAACTGTAATGTACTGTAGCTGGAGAGTTTCAGTACAGTTTCATTCTGTCTTAACAGAAGTAATAATTCCGTGTGGCTATTGCTAGCATGGTGCAACACTTGTAATACAGACCCTCCGACGAAGGTGGGCGGCATCTGCTGTGTATGGGAACCTGAGTGTTATTGCATTGTATGTGGTGTATGAGTTGTAGGGATGTTGGGGACAGCACAAATACCAAGAAACGTTTAAGGTTAAAATCGCCGACCCGGCCAGGAATCGAACCCGGCGCCCTCTGAACCGAAGAAAATAACGCTAACTACTCAGCCAAGTGGTGAGCGTTATTACTGTTTTAAGAGGAAATACATATAAGCAACCATCCACTGTTTATTACACTAATCAGGGAGGGATCCGACACTTCGGCCAAAGAAAGACAAGGTCCACGAAGGGCGTGAAAATGAAAGACTCCCTAGGTCTCGATACCCAATACCGTCGGGATTGGAAAAGAACAAGAGCTGACCAAGTGAGGTCGGGCAGGATAGATCAGAGGTGCTCAATTTGGGCAAGCCATCCCGCGGGCGCCCAGCGCTGGAACCGGGCGGGCAAGCAGGCCATGAGCGTATGCTCCACACGTCACAGGCCATGAAGTTAGGGGGGAGTTCTCCCAGTCACTATTAATCACTGCGGCGATACCCGAGTTTGAAATGGAGGCAGGAAAGAATGAAAGAGGGCAGAAATGCACATCATTTTCAGTTTACGTTGTAAGAAATAAGTTAATTATGTTCATTGCAGTTTTTGTATTTTGACCGGATACAATAAAGAGTTAGGCCTACAACCTCAAATATTTTTATAATAAACGTAATGAATAGAGTCCGGATTATATGTAATATAAAAATGAGAAATATGTACATAAATTTGTAGCTAAAATTGACAACATATGTAGTTAAATATGTAATAAATAAAAAAATATGTAACTTAATATCCAAACTTTATTTGATGTATTCTTGTGCACAGAAGAGGAAACGAAATCGAAAACAGTTAAAAGTGCAGAGGTTATTCAACCTCTAAATTTCATTTGCAGGCACAATTAATAACTAAATAGTTTTCCAAATTTTCCGTGGTCGTCGAATGCCTTCTGTCTGTTAGGATGTTCTTATGTATAGAAAAAGACCTTTCAACTTCGCATCAAGTCACTGACGCGTATTTCAAATGGCCCTGCAAAGAAATATTTAATTGTAGACTTGCTCAAGCAAGGAAGGTCCTTATTAAGACAGAACAAAATTGATCTCATCAAACATAAATATGCTTATTAGAAAAATGTTCCTGAAGACTTTTGTGTGGACTGGAGACCTTTATGGAAGTGAATAAAATAACCGAAGAAGAAAGAAAGAAAGACAGAGAAAAAGCGCTTTTGATATACGGCATTAAACCAAGGACTGGCGAAGGGATCACAAAAGAAGAGTCGCCAAATCTGAGAGGAGAACAATGTGACAAAGTTTGTGCAAAGAAAGATTGATGCACACAGCTCGAGACACCCAAGACTTGCACCGTCAACGGAGCTAACGGATGCGATTCTTTGACAGAAAACTTCACTTTAACATATTAAATTATTTTTAGGTGTTAGAGACGCACAGGATTTTTGAATTATTTTCAAGTGTTTAATTAAAAACTTAAATCAATGTAAAATTAGTGAAAAAAGACATGTTTTCTTTCAAGTGCGCTATATTCTTCAAAATATTTAAAAATTTTCAAAATATTTATTATGCATCGAAATATGTAACTTTAAACTCCTAGAATGCTGGTCCTTTTAGTGTGATTCGCAGATATTTTAGTTTTCCTTGTACCTACATATATGAGGGAAAAATATGCAATTACATATAATCCGGCTTCTAGTAATGAATTACAATTTTCACTATTACATTTTAAGTGGTGCTTTAGGAACATTTCTAACACAATACGGAGTTAAGGTGGATAAGCTGTGGCTTGTGATTGTTTGGCTTTATATTTTCTGATAAACTCACCAACAATCCAATTATGCTTACCGGGAATAACATCCGTTAGGTTATTTATCTGAAGGCATACTGTAAATCTATCTGATATATTTACACTGCTGTTGTACTTGGATACTAAATATCTACGTGTACCTACATCCTCGTGATGAAACTTCCTCTGCCAATTTAGAGGCTAGCTATTATCATCGAACGCCTGTTATGTTTTAAATACCGGTACTATTTTCAGAAATTCAGTGAACACGGAAAGTCACACAACACTACAGCACTGTGCAAAATCAAGCAGTAAACTTGATGAATTTTGTAATTATATTACTTTTTGCTTAAGGAATAAGAGGAATTTTACTTTAACGAAAAATGGAATACTGTCATTCCTACCCAAGGAATTGTAAATAGTAGTTTGTACGCTTAAACCCTGTACCTTTGTAGATTGCAACACAAAAATTATAACGTGTCAGATTTCTTTGAATGAATAATTATAAGAAAATAAAACTGACTGTTTATATCGAGCGTAGTATAGATCACATCTTGAAACCTTGAAAAGGTCGGTTTTCTTGGGATAATACAGTTTTATTTTAAACTAGCTGATGTAACAGGGGATTCTCAGAAAGGACTGTCTTTTTGGTTTTCCTAACTGATGTCAACATAGGTCATTACAAAATGTAGCGATTAAAAGCAAAGTTATCATATAAAATACTCGATCAAATGAAAAAACCCCACATTTTCTCACAATTAATGAACAGTACTACGGTGCCGATCTAACAGTCCAAAGCTCCAGCGCTGGAACGACCAGGCCGCAGTCAGCCGCGAACACTCCTCTGCCATTATTCCGTTGAATATGCACACTGCTCATTCCAATACGTGCCTCAGAGTAGGGATTGAATAGCTCGAATGCTATGATGAACCAATGTAGTAACAGAAAATTTATGAACCAGAGGAATGGCATGCTAAAGAAAGTTATCTAACTCCCCAGCTACTTCGCGCCAATATTCAGGCAGGCTGTTACACTCAATACGACCGAGCGAGTTGGCCGTGTGGCGCGCAGCTGTGTGCTTGCATGCGGGGGATAGTGGATTCGAACCCCACTGTCGGCAGCCCTGAAGATGGTGTTCCGTGTTTTCCCATTTTCGCACCTTAATTACGGCCAAGGCCGCTTCCTTCACACTCCTAGCCCTTTCCTATCCCATCGTCGCCATATGACCTATCTGTGTCGGTGCGACGTATAGTCTAAAACAAATTTTAAAAAAATATTCGGTACGTAGCAGTAATCCTGTCTATCGGAGGTGAGTGGCAACAGAAGACACAAAACACATCATAATAAACAATGGTCAATGCAATGTTATTGTTGATCAATATTATGAGCTTTCTATATTGTAGGCCTTCACATTTTGTTTTCTTTCGACTCTGATATTAGGGAGTCTTATAAAAGTATTTACAGCGTAGACTGTAGTTCCTTTTCCTCCGACTTTACATACGAATTTTCATTAAATTCTGTTCACCCATTTTCTCGTGACTCGGCGCTGAAAATCAAAATTCATTAATATCTCTGTGATCATAGGTGGTACGGTAAAAATGTATAAGACATAAATGATCGAAAATTTAATACTATACCACTTTAGTTATATAGTATTCATCGATACGAACACTAATAAATATATCTGAGAATTACATTTTAGGCTTTCCCTTAAATTACCATTTTACTCAGTGTGTGGTGACTTATTCCCCAACTTCGCATACCGATTTTAATTAAGATAGGACAACTAATAACTTAAATATTTGAAAATTAAATTTTAGGGCTCCCCCTAAACTACGATTTCTTTCAGCGTGAATAAAATTATTTATGGCCTAGATTGTAGTGACTTATTCCCCGACTTTGCATACCGATTTTCAATGAATTCTCTTCAGCCGTTTTCTCGTGATGCGTGTACAGACAGACAGACAGACAGACAGACAGACAGACAGACAGACAGACAGACAGACAGACAGACAGACAGACAGACAGACATTATGGAAAATTATGAAGTGCATTTCCTAGTTACTGTGGACACGACCGATATAGAAATTCCATCCTTTTAAATTCCTGAGTAATATGCAGACAAAACTCGTAAATTATATATATAGATACTGTACCCCAATCAACACTCCAGTGGAGGAGAGCTTCATTAATCACAATCGAACGTCACTGCTCCCTTCCCTGCAAAGTGTTTTCGCTCTCTCGCTTCTCTGTGACGTACAAATGCTATGTAAGCTCCCCGAATTTGCGTCAGGGCAGCCCGGCCGCACTCAACGGGCGCCCAGCTGAGCACCTCTGGGATAGATGAAAGTGAGGACCCTGGCAAAAGTAAGTGGAAACAATGCCAGGACTTAGCTAAGGGTCCCGTGGTCTCCAAACCATGCTCCCAAGTTAAAAGCCCCTGGGGTTCTTGCGACAGGCATGGGATACCGTGGGAGTTATTCTATCGCTCCCACCCACAAGGGGATACTCAGCCAAGGATACGGACAAACTCCTGTCCTCGTCTCGAGGTGGTGCAGTTCTTTTCAGGTACAGCCCAATGGAGGTGAGCTGCATGTCCCACTTTAACCACGTACCAGCGCTCCTGCCATTCTTACGTCTCCAACAGTACCGGAAACTGAACCTGGGCCTCCGAGGACGGCAGCTAATTGTGCTAAGCGTTTCACTACGGAGGCGGGCTTAAAATAAGTGTTATAAATAACAAGATTACCACAAAAGAAACCAGCCAGCCTGGTGGCCATGATCATTAATGTGTTAGTGGTGGTGGTGGTGATTATTGTTTTAAGAGGAAGTACATCTAGGCAACCATCCTCTATACAACACTAATCAGAGAGAAAAAATGGAAGGGATCCGACACTTCGAAAAATGAAGGTATCGGCCAAAGGAAGACAAGAGTCACGAAGGGCGTGAAAATGAAAGACTCCCTAGGCCTCAATACGTAATACCGACGGGGTCGGAAAAGAACATGAGTTGACCAAGGGAGATCGGACAGGATAGAAGAAAGTGATGAGCCTGGCACAAGAAAGTGGAAGGATGCCAGGACTCAGCTAAGGGTCCCGAAGTCGCCAACCCACGCTCCCAAGTTGAGAGCCCCTGGGGCCCCTTTAGTCGCCTCTTACGACGGACAGGGAATATCGCGGGTGTTATTCTACCTCCCCCACCCACAGGGGGAAGTTGGACACCATTTTTAGCCGATTCGAGCCCCCCTGGTGGAAAAAGATCGTTGTCAGAAAGTTGGCCGGTGGGGCAGGAGAGTGATCTTCCGTGACCTATCCTCAGCCTACCAAAACTACTGCCTCTCTCCGTGCTGTCAGCTTGTTCAGATTTCGGATAGCTAGCCACTCAGAGTCCCAGAACGCCAAGATTCTTCGACGTAGCTGGGAACAAATATCTCTAGCAGGCATATTCATAGGTCCATGTAGTAAAAGTACCGCTTCTTCTCAGACTGATTCGCAAGTTAATTTCCCTTTCTCAAATCTTATTCCTGAAGTGTATTAAGAGGAACACAAACACCCACTCCCTGAGCAAAAGAAATTAACCATGCTCAACTAAAATTCCCGACCCGGCCAGGGTACTCAAAACCGAAGACCAGTAAGGTAACAATTCAGCCAAAGAGCCGGGTATAATAATAATAATAATAATAATAATAATAATAATTAAAGAGGCCACAAAAACAGTGGACAGAAAAAACACTACAGCGAATTCATGGACAGATTTTAGAAGAACAGGAAGAAGAAGAAGTGGTCAGACCAGTTTAACAAATTCAAACGCGTTCTTCAAATTGGGCACATCAATTATATTTCTCTTTAAATTGCGAACTTAACAAACTTTTCACTATGTGAGCTTAACAATGAAACATCAGGTACAATGCCAATCTTGAAACAAGATTTGGAAAAATCCAAGATTCAGAACTTTAACAATTTAGGGCTTCAAGCCCTCAGGTTACAAATTTACAATAGAAAGGAGTATTATTTAGGTAAGGGCAGAAAACCCCTAATTCAAGAGCACTTGCTCCCAAAATTTACAATACCTAGCCTTCCAGAGGCACACTTTACTATTACAAAACTTTGAAAAGAGCATACAGACTCCCAGTTTCTTCCAGCCTACTCAAGGCAACATTAGATGGAAATCTGACAATCTCTGACCTCTCAAGGCACTATTTAAAAATAGAAATAGTATTACACAGGGGTATCTAGTACCCAACCTACAGGGCCTTTGCGAAAATGAACAGGTTAATTAAATGGCCCGAAAACAAACAGAACGGAGACATACACTGCGTTCCCAGATAATGAAATATTAAAACCTATAGGGCTCTCGCCCGATGAAACTGGTGCTATTCCAAAACTACTGAGGTGGCTCGTGTGGAAATAACTGTAATACATTACAGAAAAAAGGTTGCAAAAACGCAGACACCTCAAACCAAGATGAGGGGAAGGTCGAGAGGGTAACTCACTCTCTATCCCCGATTTACAGTTAAAGATTATGTGAAGTTTTACATTAGCCGAAAGAAAATTTACATTTTAGAAAGGTATAGTTACATAGTTAGGAATTCGGACATTCCCCTCAAATAAAGCTGCGGAGGTAGCTACAGAAAAGAGAATTTATGTGGCCATTACCTTTATGATGTTCTGCTGACCGAAGAAAGAGGCGTCCCGCCTCCTGCCTTAGCACACACACACACTAGAAAAACGGCGGCCAATTGACAAGGAAACACGAAAAGCCGCAACTTATATACCCTCAGGGAAGGTTCGAGAGGATTCTGGGCTAATCTGTACATACCCTCTCAATTTTATTGGTTAAGTTCAAAAGATACACTCAAAATCGAAAAGAAGCCTGTGATAGATTGAAAATTAATTACAGAAATTTTTCATTGGCCAAAAGACAAAGAAGTGTTGCCAACCCAAAAATAAATGAACATAGTTTCAGTTATGGAAAACCTAGGAATACGAAACAAGTTAACAGTTCTTCCACCTTGCACCAGAGTTCTCGATCACAGTTTTTTGGTAGTGACATCTGTGGAAAAATGTCCAAACTTCTTGATGTATAGCAAACAAAACAAGGAGAAATTCAGCCGTTTAGGAAACTTCACAATAACAAAAGTACTTAATATTTCAGTAGTGACATCTTCCGATTAAAGTTCGAAATTGTTGTGTTATCAGTTTCAAATTTTTGTCGATAGATGAGTTTATTAAGGCGCTGATTTTGAATGCGCGGCGTTGAGTTGTACCTCCCGGTACAATATTATTATTATTATTATTATTAAGTTTTTCATATCTTACACCCCTTTCTCCCTGTATATACTCTGTGTGAGCATACACTTACTCTCGTTGTGTATTCTTTCTTCATTCACAATTTTTTATAAGGAGGCAGTAAAAGGAAAGTTCTTTCTTTCACCGAGCGAGTTGGCCGTTACTTCGAATTCCACCGTCGGCTGTCCTGATGATGGTTTTCCGTGGTTCCCCATTTTCACACCAGGAAAATGCTTATATTGCACCTTAATTAAGGCCATGGGCGCTGCCTTTCCATTCCTAGCCCCTTCCCACCCACGGATCGCCAAAAACCTTCGATGTGTTAGAGAGACGTCAAACCACTAACAAGAAAAAAAAAGATGTCTTTCTTTCTTTCATTAATTTTCATTGCATAAAGTGCCTGAAGTTACCTCCTCCTCCTCCTCCTTTTTCTTCTTCTTCTTCTTCTCACTGCCAATAAAGAAAGAAAGAAAGAAAGAAAGAAAGAAAGAAAGAATTGAAGTTTTTGTTAATTTTTCCTTAATCGCAAGTTTCTCCCCTCTTTCTTACAGAAGTGCAGAAGAAGAGAAAGAAGAGAAGTTATATGATTATTCTTATCTTCATCATCATCATCATCATCATCTGTAGGCCTAATTGCAAAAAGTGAACTCATGAAAACTGCGCCAAAATTCAGAATGAATTGTTTTATCATTGTTCTACATGCTAAAAGGGACGATCAGAATTCACAGTGTCGTATTTTATTGCTTAGTATTTCATAATAAATATATTAAAAAACTTAAAAGTGTTTACATGTAACACTCCAAATTACACTATCATCTGGTCCAAGCTGCACGTTATCGGTCTACACTACACGATAACAAATTTTATAATAAAAATTACTTTTAAACACATTCTGAAGGTAATTTTAACATTTATTTTCACCAAATCATTTGATACATTGTACTAATTATCGTGTGTAAAATAATAAAAAAGAATCATTATGGTCAATAGAGTTATGGACGTTTCTTAAGTAAAGTGGTCCAAATTTCACGGACTTTCCCTATTATTATTATTATTATTATTATTATTATTATTATTATTATTATCATAATATAACCTTACTGGTAACTGAAGTACTTCCATGTAGACTACTGTGTATGATTTAATGGCTGAGGCGTTTATAACTACCTACCTTTTAGGAATTAGGTCATCCATACTGTAGACTGAAATATCGATGGAGATGTGGTCGAGTTTTAAAAGCCCAGACTGTACCCCGAAAGGGTAGTTTCACACTCTTACTGTTTGACGCCCCGTTGCTTAAAAATTAACTGAATCTCCTCAATTATAGGGAGGGTCTTCTGGAGAATGTCAGTGATGGACGAGGTGAGGAGTGCACGAAGGAAGTGCTTATTACGAGAGGTTTAAATCATCCTAACAAATGGGACACATCATGGATTCCTGAATCAAATTAACATTCATATTGGTAACAACAAATAACTAGCATTATCACAAAGCTCGAGACAATTGTGCTCACTTTGGAGGAACAACATTCAAGTTGTTTATGGGTAAAGAGGAACAGCACGACACAAAGAGATCTCGAGGCTTATACGGTCAAGTCAATGTCGTTTAGTGGTGTGGGCATTCTCCAGTGATTTATGGCCTAATCTTTGAGACGCTATTTAATGACGCACTTAATTATCTTTGAAAAGCAAACTCTGAGCTTCCCTCAAAATAAATGGTGCACGAAACTCTCCCACATCATCCTCTTTTTACATAGTGAATTGTTCTGAAGTGGTAGAAAGTATCGTGTCTGGAGAACTCTTACCTTTGACCTTATTTGAAGGCTCGTAATCATCTCTATCATTATCAAATTATTTATGTTATTACAGTCCTTGTTTACTGCCATAAAAACGCCGTGGGGAAAAATCTCTCAACAATAATTTCCTTTCAATCGAACCCTTAAAAGGTCACAATTACATAGAACTTGTTGATGAGACTCAGAAAGCATATTTATTTTGGCACTGATTGTTCTCATATTGTAAACCCCTATTTACGACTGGTAACTGTTATAGTTGTTGATACGTAATAAAAGCTTGCTACACAGGACTTATTCGTTCTGTGCTTTGGGAAAGCAGTGGGTTTAATTCCTGCCATCTCACTTGTTTTTCTATTTGAACATCTGGTGAATATTGGTATCTTCTTCTAAACCGTTATGTAATCAAGTGATCAATGTAGATCTCTCCCATTTTATTTGTTTAATCTCTTCCATCTTCAGCCACATGGTACCAGTGTGTTGTTGCTGTTATCTTCCATACATCGTCACATCATGTCTTCTGTGGACTTCTTACACTCCTACTGTGGGTTTTAAGAGCTTTTAAGACCAGATGCCCTTCCTGACGCAAAGTGATAATTGAGATGAAAATCTCGACCCAAGATCGACCGGGATTCCGTGTGGGAACCAGCAGCTAAGCCAATGACCTATCACACTCATCCCCCAGAGGATGGGATTCAATATATCTCACTTAATGCGAATTGTATGCGAGAAATCATATATAAAAGTATTCGGAATTTAATTAGGTGCAGGTTTTATCCTACTCAAAATTTGAAGGGTCAAATAATATTATTTTTTATTTCCCAGGTTCATGGAGATCGCCAAGAGAACTGATCAAGGTTAGCAATCTTAATCCATTGCACCAGTGATACGGTGAAAATAGCCAACCGATGCTTTCAAGTTAGGAGCCCCTGGGGTCCCTCTTAGTTGCCTCTTACAACAGGCAAGGATGTTACACTACCACGCCCACACACAGGTTGGGATTATCTGGGAGAAACTATTATTAACAGATATGAGGACGATGGAAAGCAAGATTCTTGAAAAGAGCCCTACCCATGAACACACCATCAAGATTAGGCTACGAATTACGCATGAACACACCATCAAGTTAGGCTACGAATTACCCATGAACACACCAACAAAATTAGGCTACGAATTAGCCAGGGAACTTTTGTTCTCACATCTCAGACTACAGTTGCCACTAACACCCACGCAGGAGCACTGGAAGAGAGAAGGAAAAGAGAGCCTGTAGCTGGACTTTTACACCACGGTGCTATTACAGATCATCAATGGACAGAAGTGAACCAAGACATGCACCATATGATCACCAGTCTCACTACCCATGGATTCCGTCATAAAGTGCGTGCTACTCAACGATACAACGAAGAGTGAATTTGCTCGCTTTGGGGTGAAACTTGCGATCGCTCCCATATTCAAAAGCGCTAAAATATAACACACTCAGTTTCAGAGTATAGCAAAGAATCGTGGGTAACTAATTTTCAAGCCCATTATTAGAACAGAATAGAATACTCCCATCCTCTAGTTACGGATCGCGTGAAGAGAATTCGATTTCTGAAATTCATTTATTCGATACATGCATTAAATTATCTATGCTGGTGGGACCTAGTGTTTACAGTGCACTATGTCTTCTGGTATGGGCTAGAGCAATCTTGTTACTTTCATTGATCTGTCTGAGCTTTATCCTTGGCTTTGACAAAATGAATGTGACTGAGGTATGAGTGATGTTAGTAATGCCATTCCTTCTGCAGCCAGTCCCTGCTATGAATGGTGTAAAAATGTTGCTCATAGGGTCGGTTGGTGCATGCATTTCAGTGGGCGTAGCAGACTGATATGTAATAGCAACTTCTTGCTCGGTGAGGAAAGCAACGGGAAACTCACTCCACATTTCCCTAGTACACCTCTTCAGTGATGCCTAGGCCATCTATGACAGCTGATGGCGGAGCTGTTGAGGATGGTGGTGGTGGTGATTAACGTTTTAAGAGGAAGTACAACTAGGCAACCATCCTCTATATAACACTAATCAGAGAGAAAAATGGAAGGGGTCCGACACTTCGAAAAATGAAGATATCGGGCAAAGAGAGACAAGGGCCACGAAGGGCGTGAAAATGAAAGACTCCCTAGCCCTCGCAAACCTAATAGCGTCGGGGTCGGAAAAGAACAAGAGTTGACCAAGAGAGGTCGGATAGGACAGATGAAAGTGAGGAGCCTGGCATAAGTAAGTGGAAGCAATGCCAGGACCCAGCTAAGGGCCCCGTGGTCGCCAACCCACGCTCCAAAGTTCAGAGCCCCTGGGGCAGCTGTTGAGGATCCAACCAGCTTTGGGGCTGAGGACTAAACATACATACATACATACACATACATTAAAAAAGTTTACTAAAAACAGCTTTGGCAAATTCGTCCGTCCGCTCTACTGGACCGATTTGCTTCATTTCTGTTCTATTCTTTCCGGAACTACCTGCCGGTGAATCGTGATACATTGATAGGTCTGTAAATTCAGGCAGCTTTAAGTACTGTAATCATAGAACCAAATCATTAATGATCACTCCAATAATTGCAGGCGAATTTGCATTACGACACAGATAGGTCTTATGGCGACGATGAGACAGGAAACAGCTAGGAGTGGGAAGGAAGCATCCGTGGCCTTAATTAAGGTACAGCCCCAGCATTTACTTGGTGTGAAAATGGGAAACCACAGAAAACCATCATCAGGGCTGCCGACAGTGGGATTCGAATCCATTATCTCCCGAATACTGGTTACCGGCCGCACTTAAGCGACTGCACCTATCGAGCTCGGTATCATAATCACTGCCACCATCAGTACTGTCACTAAGATATTGGAAAATCAAGCGCTTGATTTCAGCGGGCTGGCCATCTTGATTCTAAGAACATATCAAAGTACTTTCATTTCTACAGCTAAATAAACCTCTCCAGAACGTGATGATGCTTGTTGTTTTAAGGGGCCTAACATCGAAGGTCATCGGCCTCTCTCCAGAACGTTGCTGGTGTTTCAAAGACTTTCGAAAGTGAAGGAAAAAGTATCAGTATTCATCTGGCATCTATATTAGTGCCCTCTGGTGTCCTATTACAAAATCTACGGCGGAAGAACGACACCGTCTGTCAGAAAGACGCTCCGCAGTTCTTTTACAAGACTTTATGATTTCAAGTAGGCCTATCTTTTTCTTTCACGTTGCTTTACGTCGCACTGACACAGATAGGTCTTATGGCTACGATGGGACAGGAAAGTCTAGGTGTGGGAAGGAAGCGGCTGTGGCTTTAATTAAGGTAAAACCCCAGCATTTGCCTGGTGTGAAAATGGGAAACGACGGAAAACCATCTTCAGGGCTGCTGATAGTCGGGTTCGCACCCACTATCTACCGGATGGAAGAATACAGCTGGGCGCCCCTAACCACACGACTAACTCGCCCGGTCCTAATAGCCCTTATTCATAAAATTTCTCACGGACGTTTTCCATTATAAAAGACAAGCAAACAGACAGACATAAACTGAACCCGACATTGGTCATACTTTGCAACATACGATATAAAATCTATCTACCACGACGCTGTGTAAGAAGGATGAAATATTTCTTTCAGCTTATCCCAGATATCTCTAGAGTCATTGGAGCTATCTAGGTTCATTTTTGTTTTGGCTAGGGGTTTAAGGCCGGTTACCCTTCCTGACGGTGGAGGTGGTGGTGGTGAATGCTGTTTCAAGATGAAGTACAACTAGGTCTCTGAACAAATCAAGTGGATACAAACATGAAAAAAATTTATTGAACGGAGGAATTGGAAAATACATTTTTAAATTAATAATAAGAAGAATGATATTATTAAGAATCAAAGGGCACTGAAAACTTGAAAATTGAGAACTCCTTTATCAGTCCACTCTCACACATACAGTGATTGACGAGATGAGGAGTATTCGCGTCATCGGTTAGTATGAGATCGAGTGTCTCCTGCAAACCGAGGATCCGTCTTAGGCCAGAGAGAACGGCACACTCTGTGAGGATGTGGGCCACGGTGAATTCGTCACCATAAAACATACTGGGGAGGGGGGGACGCTTCCCTTTTCAATAGGTAAGAGGACGTAGAACTTCCATGACCTATCCTCAGCCTAAACTACGGTCTCTCTCCGTGAAGGCCAGAAAGAGGATCGCCACACAGCAGCTGTCTCCTTAATTGCTCTCAGCTTGTTGGGAATTCGGACAAGTAGTCACTCCGATTCCCAGGACGCCAAGATCCCTCCAAGGAGTATTCTTTATTTTTTTATTTGCTATTCGCTTACATCGCACCGACACAGATATGTCTTATGGCGAACATGGGATTGGAAAGGCCTAGGAATGGGGAAGGAATCGGCTGTGGCCTTGATTAAGGTACAGCCCCAGCATTTGCCTGGTGTGAAAATGGGAAACCACGGAAAACCATCTTCAGGGCTGCCGACAGTGGGGTTCGAACCCATTATCTCCCGATTACTGGATACTGGCCGCAATTAAGCGACTGCAGCTATCGAGGTCGGTACGAATTATTCAGATGAAATTTCCAACCCAGTATCTGACCGGAATTCAAATCCCCGCCGTACCGACAGAAGACCTGCAGCTAAGCCACTGCATTAATTACGCCACCCAGACAAAATTACGATAACATCATTCTTGTTTATGCCTGTGTAAACGAGACGGAAACATTCGCATACTTTTCCATCAATATTCCTATTATTTTTCGAATAGTTATACGAGGTGTGTTAGGGGTGATGATTTTTCGCAATAGCGAAATGCTTATAAAATCTTGTAATTCTGTGTTTTCATTTTTCACAACTTTATACTTTTGAAAAAGTGAAAAAAATGCTACATTTTCTTTAAGTGCGAAATTTGTAATAAAATGCGAAACTATTTCATTTGTGTTTTTTATTCTTCTGGAAACTTAAACTGATGCTGTTGTTGACTGTTAAGCTCAGATGGTGGTGGTGGTGGTGGTGATTATTGTTTTAAGAGGAAGTACAACTAGGCAACCATCCTCTATATAACACTAATCAGAGGGAAAAATGGAAGGGATCCAACACTTCGAAAAATGAAGATATCGGCCAAAGGAAGACAAGGGCCACGAAGGGCGTGAAAATGAAAGACTCCCTAGCCCTCGCAAACCTAATAGCGTCGGGGTCGGAAAAGAACAAGAGTTGACCAGAGGAGGTCGGATATGATAGATGAAAGTGAGGAGCCTGGTACAAGTAAGTGGAAGCAATGCCAGGACTCAGCTGAGGGCCCCGTGGTCGCCAACCCACGCTCCAAAGTTCAGAGCCCCTGGGGCCCCTTTTAGTCGCCTCTTACGACAGGCAGGGGATACCGTGGGTGTTATTCTACCGCCCCCACCCACAGGGGGATGTTAAGCTCAGATATCCAAAGTTTGCCGCAATAGCTCTGTGATGTATTTGGGCCCTATAAAGATTGTAGAGGCTAAAAGATATTTCAGTAAACACACTTTATTTGTAATTAATAAGAGAACACGAATAAAAACAGAATGTTCAAGTATTTTGACGTACATACGTTTGATGGCTGGGGTCATATGCAAATTTGCATCACGTAGCGTAATGTGTGACGCAAGGTTACCTAGCAACCATGCAGGCTCTGATGTTAAGTGCTGACGAATGGCCATGACTGAGAGACATACTACACGAACACGATCCGTTTACCGGTGGTGGTGGTGATTATTGTTTTAAGAGGAAGTACAACTAGGCAACCATAATATATATAACACCAATCAGAGAGGAAAATCCGTAAGGGATCCGACCCTTCGAAAAATAAAGGTATCGGCCAAAGAAAGACAAGGGCCACGAACGGCGTGAAAATGAAAGACTTCCTAGTCCTCGCAAACCTAATAGCGTCGGGGTCGGAAAATGAAAAGAGTTCACCAAGGAAGATCGGATAGGATAGATGAAATTGAGGAGCCTGGCACAAGTAAGTGGAAGCAATGCTAGGACTCAGCTAAGGGCCACGCGGTCGCCAACCCAAGCTCAAAAGTTCATAGCCCCTGGGGCCCCTTTAGGTCGTCTCTTACGACAGACAGGGGGTTACAGTGCGTGTTAACCCGTTTACCCTACAGGGTTGGTTTTCCCTCGGACTCAGCGAGAGATCACGCCTGTACCGCCTCAAGGACAGTGTCCTGGCGTGTGAGACATTTGATCGGGAATACAACTGGGGAGGACGACCAGTAGCTCGCCCAAGCAGCCTCACCTGTTATGCTGAAACAGGGGCCTTGTGGAGGATGGGAAGAATGGACGGGGTAGGAAAGGAAGCCCGTGGCCTTAAGTTAGTTATCATCCCGTCATTTACCTGGAGAATGACTGGGAAACCACGGAAATCTACCTCAAGTATGGCTGAGATGGGAATCGAATCCCCTCTACTGAGTTGACATCCTGCGGTTGAGTGGACCCCGTTCCAGTCCTCGTACCACTTTTCAAATTTCGTGGCAGAGCCGGGAATAATCCGGGCCTCCGGGGATGGCAGCTAACCACACAGGCGAAATTATTATTATTGTTACGGAGTATCGTGGATGTGCAGAGGTGAAAGAAGGTGCGGGGGTGAACAGGTCCCAAAATACGAAATTAAAGTTAAGATAAAATTTAACAAGGTTATATTTTCTTTTAAAGATTAAGAAATAACAAATAGAACAGGTACTCAGTAGCCGAAACACAATTCGAAAATGTACAATTACAATGATTACAGGATTTGGGCTCCGAGAGCCAGACACCTAATTCTTGAGCTATAAGCCCAACCTTACGATATACAGAATTCAACAAAGGGGCAGAAGACCCCAATCATGCCCAGGAGCACTTGCTCCCATATACACAGTAAAGCCTCCTCGAGGCGCGCAGAAAACACAATTTTAGAAAGAGCAACCCGCTCTTAAGTTCCAGCCTATCAAAGGCCACACCAAACTCCACTTTCAAGTTGTCCTCCCAGGACATGAAAACAGGGGTAAAATACCCAACCTACTGAGGCCTACTAAGTAAAGAAACAGGATAATACCTGGCCTCTAAAATACCAACTTGAGAGGAGGCGAAGCTGCACTCCTAATACATTTTGTTTAAAACCTACTTGGCACTAGGCCGTTAATGCAAGGGCTAATCCCATACTAAAGAGGTGACTTATATGAGAAGACAATTTACATTACGCTAGAATGGAAGAAACGGTTGAGAAAATAAGTTCACCTCAAAGCAACATGAGTGGGAGCTCGAGAGGGTTAAGCACTCTCTATCCCAATGTATAGTTTAAACAGATAGAATTGATACCGAGTGTCTTTACATTTTAAGGGAAAGTTACATGGTAAAAGGCTTCGGACCTGCCCCGAGAGTTAAACTGCTGAGCTAGCAAGAAAAGAAGTTATTAAACGGCCATTACCTTGTGGATGAACTGCTGCCCGAAGAAAGAGGCGCTTCCCGCCCCCTGCTACGTACTTTACACACTGGAAGATGTTACTGAAGTGGCGCGGAGACCCGAAAATCAGCAGTTTATATACTCTCGCGGAAAGTTCGAGGCGTTTCAGGAATGAGAACACCCTCCCACAAGAATTTTATTGGCTAGGGTTAAGCAACATATCCAAGCTGAAGAAGATACACCTGATTGGTCATAAATTAATTAAAGAAATTCGGGATTGGCTAAATTCAAACCTGGCGGAAGGAAGGGGTTAATATTGCCAACATAAACAATAACTGAAAGAAATTTAACAAAGAACAAACTTATGAACACTAAAATTTCTTCAAAAACATAGTTCTTTCACTTCGCACTAGGGTGCATAATTGTATTTCTTCAGTAGTGCCGTCTGGAAGAGAATGTCCACACTTCTTACTACAGGCAAAACAAAAATACATCGAAAACGACCCAGTTCAGAAACTTCAAAATTTACAAGTAGTGACATCTTCTGAGAAACTAGAAAATTAACACAGTAGATAAAGTTCAGACTTCCTCCAGTAGAGGAGTTTCAACTGGCGCAAAGTTCGAATTAGCGACGTGGAGGTGTACCACCCGGTACAATTATTATTATTATTATTATTATTATTATTATTATTATTATTATTATTATTATTATTATTATTATTATTATTATTAATTTGGCTGAGGGTGGGATTGTTTACTCCTCTTTGCCGTATTTTCGTGATCCAATGTAACTTGTACCACGTCCTGGCAGAGTAATTAATAAAACCAGCGCCAGCTAAACGGGAAGCTACTGTAAGACGGTAAGAATCAAGTTGTTACAAGTCATACAGTCAATCCGCCGGGCTGAGTGGCTCAGACTTTGGAGCGTGGGTTGGCGTCCACGAGGCCCTAAGCTGAGTCCTGGCATTATTTCCACTTACTTGTGCCAGGCTCCTCACTTTCATCTATCCTATCCGACCTCCCTTGGTCAACTCTTGTTCTTTTCTGACCCCGACGCTATTAGGTTTGCGAGGGCTAGGGAGTCTTTCATTTTCACGCCCTTCGTGGCCCTTCTCTTATTTTGGTCGATATCTTCATTTTTCGAAGTATCCGGCCCCTTCCATTTTTTCCCTCTGATTAGTGTTATATAGAGGATGGTTGCCTAGTTGTACTTCCTCTTAAAACAATAATCACCACCACCACCACCTGAGGCCCCTTTTAGTCGCCTCTAACAACAGGCAGGGGATACCGTGGGTGTTATTCTACCGCCCCCACCCACAGGGGGAGATTGTATGATCATATCAGTAGCAGTTGTTTCTGAGAACCGAAGCTCACTTCCGTAAGGGGAAGCTGGAATATGCCATCATTTCATAAATGTTTAATTATGAGTCTTTCCTCTTTGGTCCCTTTACAGTGCCACATACAGTATATGTCTGAACCTGTTCATCTTGTTTTTAAAATCATAAAAGAATGGACTGGTTAATGAAAACGAAAAATTCCAATCAATTGCTTAACTGTTTTCAATTCATTGGAAATCTTTATTTCTAATTATATTTTTCATTCTAATATAAATGAATATATCAAAAGTTTTAAGTATCATCTCCAATAATCAGTAAATACGGAAGGAGTGGAGTGTCACAATACTGTTTAGTTCCTTGAACTCTCGCTTTCGACACTAAGATAAGAATTAGCCGCTTGTGTAACGCAAATGCTTTCCTGATTGCCTTGTTCTCTAACAGAAACCTTCCTCGGGGTGTCTACACGGCCATTCGCGTGAAGATGAGTCCACAAACGAGAATGACACACGCCCCATAGGAAGAAATTGTGGAAAATATGATACTTAGAAATTCTTGCAATCGTATGGACTTGGATGCCGTAGGCATGAGCTCCCAGTACGGCACTTCCCCCGGTTGTGTCTTGATTGCGAACAAGGCAAAAACCGTCCAGATTCCGAACAACTAAATATACCCTGTCCAGATTGCGAACAAGAGATTAGTGTTGACGTGAGATACATAAAACAGATACAATTTTCAAAACAGTCTCGTATGTAATTTTTGTTCTAGTAGTATTAACATTAACTTGTTCACTGGGATATTTTAAATAACCTAGCCATATTTTTAAACATATTTTTCTTATTGAAAAGGTTTAATAATTATTTAGTTTGAGGCAATCTTACCATTGATAAGATTATCTTTTTTTCTATAACATAACTAGAGGGGTAATTGTTTATGGTGGATTAGTGAGAGTTGTTTTATTAATAGGTTATTATTATTATTATTATTATTATTATTATTATTATTAATTTTCTTTTTTGCTAGTGGCTTTACGTCGCACCGACACAGATAGGTCTTATGGCGACGATGGGATAGGAAAGGCCTAGGAGTTGGAAGGAAGCGGCCTTGGCCTTAATTAAGGCACAGTCCCAGCATTTGCCTGATGTGAAAATGGGAAACCACAGAAAACCATCTTCAGGGTTGCCGACAGTGGGATTCGAACCCACTATCTCCCGGATGCAAGCTCACAGCCGCGCGCCCTTAACCGCACAGCCAACTCGCCCGGTATTATTATTATTATGCCAATGAAAGAAGTGAGTGGTTGCATCGACAAGGCATTAGCCTTTAGAATATTGATTATTATTATTATTATTATTATTATTATTATTATTATTATTATTATTATTATTATTATTCAAAATAATACATAAGAAGTGAAATAGTCAGTTTATTTGGAAACAAGTGGGTTTCTTCTTACATGCTTTTAACTTTTTTTTGTGTATTACCCAGTATTTCAATTGTGTGTACCAGAACTTGGTGTACCAACTGAGGGTTAATTTTTCTGCAGCCCGTCATATTAGAATTTTGTTCATATCCAAGTGAACATTTCTAGTCAAGCGGGTTGGGCAACATGGTATTTCCCACTTGTTCGCAATCTGGATTCATTAATGTGTGTCAAACCCAAATCGTCCCCTTTAGGTACCCGCTTGTTCGCAATCTGGACGACACCCTTCCCTCTCGCTCAGTCTCTGGACGTTACTGAACTTCATTTTTGTCAAGAAATAGATACCGATACTTCGTAAACATGTAATATACTCGAATGAGTAATGACAAAGTTATTCGTTTTACGGTGGTGATTATTGTTTAAAGAGGAAGTACAACTAGGCAATCATCCTCTATTAGCATTAATCAGAGGGGAAAAAATGTAAGGGATCCGACCCAAATATTAAGGTATCGGCCAAAGAAAGACAAGGGCCACGAAGGGCGTGAAAATGAAAGACTCCCTAGATCTCGATACCAAATACCATCGGGCTCTGAAAAGAATAAGAGTTAACCAAGGGATGTCGAATAGTATAGATGAAAGTGAGGAGCCTGACACAAGTAAGTGGAAGTAATGCCAGGACTTACCTAAGGTACCCCCGGTCGCCAATCCACGCTCCCATGTTAAGAGTCCCTGGGGCGCCTTTTAGTCACCTCTTATGACAGGCAGAGGATACCCCAGGGTGCTATTCTAACGCCCCCACCCACAAGGGTAATCGTTTTACGTCATAATAAATATTTCATCTGTTTTCGGAGACGTCGTCGTGTCGAAATTTTTGTCCCACCGGAGTTCTTTTTAGATTCTCCTGACTACCGACACGAAACCGGAATATTCCAACACCTTCAAATACCACCATACTAAGTCGGGATCGAGCCCACCAACCTAAGTTCAGAAAGTCTGAACTCCAACGGCTGAGCTACTAATGCTGGAGAGAAGGATTGAACAAACTACCTTCGGTGGTGGTGGCGGTGGTTGTGATTACTGGTTTTTTTTTTTGTTAGGGGCTTTACGTCGCACCGACACAGATAGGTCTTATGGCGACGATGGGATAGGAAAGGCCTAGGAGTTGGAAGGACGCGGCCGTGGCCTTAATTAAGGTACAGCCCCAGCATTTGCCTGGTGTGAAAATGGGAAACCACGGAAAACCATTTTCAGGGCTGCCGATAGTGGGATGATTACTGTTTTAAGAGGAAGTATAAATAGGAAACCATCCTCTATTAACACTAGTCAGAAGGAAAATGGAATAGGTCCTACACAATGAATAATGAAGTTATCGGGAATAGAAAGGAAAGGACCATGAATGGCGTGAAAACGAAAGCCTCCCTAGCCCTCGCAAACCTAATACCGTCAAGGTAGGAAAAGAACAAGAAATACCCAAGTAAGGTCAGATAGGATAGAGGAAAGGTAGGAACCTGACAAGTCTGTGGATGCAATGCCTGGCTCAGGTAGGAGAACAGTGGTTGCCAACCCCCGCTCCAAATTTCAGAGCCCCTGGTCCCCCCTTTTCATCGCCTCTTACAACATGCAGGGGGATACCGTGGATGTCACTCAACCGCCCCAACCATAGCGGATGTCACTAGAACCCACACTACCACAACCACCGCACAAAGATGCTATAGTGAATACATGGTGGTGGTGATTATTGTTTCAAGAGGAAGTACAATTAGGCAACCATCCTCTATATAACACTAACCAGGGAGAAAAATGGAAGGGGTCCGACACTTCGGAAAAATGAAGGTATCTGTCGTGTTCTCCGATAAGAGATGTTTCTGACTTGGAGCCAGTGATGGCTGAAGGTTTATAAGAAAGAGGCCAGGTGATTACTTGGAACCAAGCTGTCTGAGGCGTCGACACCTGGACCTACACCAGGAGAGGTGGTGGTGGTGATTATTGTTTTACGAGGAAGTACAACTAGGCAACCATCCTCTATATAACACTAATCAGACGGGAAAAAAATGGAAGGGATCCGACACTTCGAAAAATGAAGATATCAGTCAAAGAAAGACAAGGGCCACGAAGGGCGTGAAAATTAAAGACTCCCTAGCCCTCGCAAACCTAATAGCGTCGGGGTCGGAAAAGAACAAGAGTTGACCAAGGGAGGTCGGATAGGATAGATGAAAGTGAGGAGCCTGACACAAGTAAGTGGAAGAAATGTCAGGACTCAGCTGAGGGCCCCGTAGTCGCCAACGCACGCTCCATAGTTCAGAGCCCCTGGAGCCCCTTTTAGTCGCCTCTTACGACAGGCAGGGGATACCGTGTGTGTTATTCTACCGCCCCCACCCACAGGGGTACTACACCAGGAGAAGCGATTTCCCTTGCCATCAGGAGCACTGTCGTCGTTATCGCCCAAACCTTGACAACGGATTTGTACGTCAGACTGGTGACTGAATCGGTTGTGCTGCCGTTCTTTCGCTGTATTCAACGCGGTGATTTCTAACAGAATAACGCTCGTCCTCCTGCAGATGCTGTCACAGAACGACATCAACAGTGTGTGGACCAATTGTCTTGGCCTGCGAGATCACCAGATATTTCGCCCACTGAGTATGTATGGGACATTACGTGACGACAAATCCTGCGTCATCAAATACCAGCATTAGCCGTTGCTGACTGGACTGACCAATTGTAACAGCCGTGTAACTCCATCCCACAAAATGACATACGGTACCTGTACGACACAACTCATGCACGTCTGCATGCTTGAATTGAAAATCGTGTCGACTACAGCCGTTATTAATGCACCACCATGTTACATGCCTTCTCATGCATACTTAAACCTCTGTCTTGGAGACTTTAATACAATAAATATCTTACCTAGACAATTTGCTTAGTCAATGTCATGTTTTCTTCAGTGGCGGCTGTTGCAGAAAATCAGTTGTGTGCTGTAACCAATCCCCACTCGAATAGAAATAAAATTATTTAGAAACATACCGGTATGTGGTTTTCAAGAGGCTCTCCATTGAGTCTTCCACACTGAACAAACATGCAAACAACCCCAACACATATACACATTCCTCATAAAAAAACTATATAATCAAACACACAATAACACCTGCAATGGCAAAATATTCACGAACTCAAACACTTGGTGTGAGCGCGCAAAAACAGAACTTCCCAATGTTACCAACATCAATGAAATAAATTCAGCAACGTCGTAATGCAAACTTGCATGTTATGTTTTTCTATTGGTGGTGGTGGTGATTATTGTTTTAAGAGGAAGTACAACTAGGCAACCATCCTCTGTATAACACTAATCAGAGGGAAAAATGGAAGGGATCCGACACTTCGAAAAATGAAGATATCGGTCAAAGAAAGACAAGGGCCACGAAGGGCGTGAAAATTAAAGACTCCCTAACCCTCGCAAACCTAATAGCGTCGGGGTCGGAAAAGAACAAGAGTCGACCAAGAGAGGTCGGATAGGATAGATGAAAGTGAGGAGCCTGACACAAGTAAGTGGAAGCAATTCCAGGACACAGCTGAGGGCCCCGTGATCGCCAACCCACGCTCCAAAGTTCAGAGCCCCTGAGGCCCCTTTTAGTTGCCTCTTACGACAGGCAGGGGATACCGTAGGTGTTATTCTACCGCCCCCACCCACAGGGGGATATGTTTTTATAGTGACATTCATAAACTAGACGTTTTTAATTAACGAAAAATCACAATATCATGACAACATAAAAAGTACAATTTTTATAGTTCATCGATTTACAAATGTTGCTATGGAATAGGCAAGTTGGTAGTATTCTATCCTCTTTGATATTAAAAGACCTGGCGGGAACAGCTCTACAGTATTTTGTTTTCCCGTTTGCTTTGAGCGATTCCCTCTGAAATACTGTACTACCGCCGAGTGAAGATGGGTGCCCTCTAACATGTTCTCATACTGTCGTAATGCAAATGCCGCTTCTCTGTGGTCGAAAGAAGAATCGCTGTGAAGTGATGTCTTGGTGGTCTTGGGTGTCGTTTCCACAGTCTATCGAAAAAGTTGGGCACGCATGCGCAAAAGGCAGCGTTCCTGCTTTCTGACAAAAAGCTTAGAAATTCTCGCTGAGCTGTGATCGCACAGCCACACAGCGAGGAGCACACGACTAGTTACCTGGTTGTGAGGGGAGTTGAATAATTTCCTATTAATTGGCTGACGTCTGTTTCAATGCACTGTATTTGATTGTAGATCATATTTTTAAAGTAATTTATTTTTCAAATAGGTAATGTGCTGCAGCACTTCAGCACATAAGGTACGGCCGCCCCCTGGTCTTCTTGGTGTATATATTCAAGAATAAGACAATAAATTATTTTGTTGCGAATGACCATAGCCCAGATGAGATCCATATAGTGGCACTAACAAGTATTCGTCAGAGAACCAGTATAGTTTTCAGCGTAAATATGACCTCATATTATATAATGTGAAGATTTTGTTGCTTTGCTTTACGTCGCACCGACACAGATAAGTCTTATAGCGACGATGGGATAGGAAAGTGCTATGAGGGGAAGGAAACGGACGTGGCCTCAATTAAGGTACAGCCCCAGCATTTGCCCGGTGTCAAACTGGAAACCCACGGAGAACCATCCTCAGGGCTGCCGACAGGGGGGTTCAAACGCACCATTTCCAAAAT